>NC_056729.1:269470933-269558587 GCF_019279795.1 Protopterus annectens | reverse complement strand
GGGCAATCCATTTGGAAACAGTTTGTTTAGAGATAGCCTTGCCTAGAGAACTGGAGGCATGAGAGATAAGCAACTGATCAGATTTTCTGAAATCTTTAGTTCTGTCCAGGTAAAACCATAGTTGTCTGTGTACGTCCAATGAATGCAAAATCCTTTCCCCTTTGTTTTGAGGATTTGGAAAGAAAGTCGGAAGGTGAATAGTCTGATTTAAAGCCACTTTAGAAATCACCTTAGGCATAAATGCAGGATTGGTCCTCAAGGCAACTCTGTCTTGGTGGAAAATAAGGTATGGTTCCACAGCCATGAGAGCTTGCAACTCTGACACCCTTCTGGCAGAAGTCAATGCTAATAAAATAGCTGTCTTCCAGGATAAGAACTTGATATCCGAAGCAGCAGCAGGCTCAAAGGGAGGTAAAGTAAGTTTTTCCAAAACATAATTAAGATCCCAAGCAGGAACAGGAGGAGTTCTAGAAGGTCTTAAATTCTTAGCCCCTCTCAAGAATTGTCTCACCAGCTGGTGAGAGAAGATGGGGGGATCAGTGTTGTAATGAGCCGAGATTGCAGAAGCATGGATTTTAATGGAAGAAAAGGAGAGGCCTTTAAGCAAAAGGTCAGAGAGGTAAAGTAAAATGGAAGAAATGTCAGATAAAAGAGGATCAGAACCTCGATCCCGCATCCAAATACAAAATCTTTTCCATTTAGAAGCATACGATTTTCTAGTGCTAGGGCGCCTAGCTTCTAAGAGAACATCCAAAACTTGTTTGGGAAAAGCAGAAGGAATCAAAGGCCCTTGTAGAGCCAAGCTGCCAGGCAAAGAGTCTTGATTTGAGAGTGTAGCATCTGACCCTGATGCTGGGACAGAAGAGAAGGAAACAGAGGCAGAATCCATGGAGGTTCCAAGAACAGGTGTCTTAAAGTTGGATACCAAAACTGCCGAGGCCAATTTGGAGCTATCAAAATGATAATCTTGGGTTTGTCCTGTTTTATTTTCAGTAACACCCGAGGCAGAAGAGGAAGAGGAGGGAAGGCGTATCCCGAAAGATTCCTCCAGCTGAAAGACAGGGCATCCACTTTCCAAGCTGTTCTGTGGAAGGACCTGGTGCAAAAGAGAGGCAGCTGATGATTGAGATGGGATGCAAACAGATCTATCCGAGGGCAACCCCAAACTGTCGTAATCCTGCTGAATAAGTTTGGGTCTAGCATCCATTCGTGAGGATCCAAAAGATTTCTGCTTAGGCTGTCTGCTAAGAGATTCTGTTTTCCTGGAATGAATTGAGCTTGAAGATGCAGATTCAGATTTAGAGCTGTGTCCCATAAACTCATGGCTAGTCTACAAAGGGGGTATGAGTGAGAGCCTCCCTGCTTGTGTATATACCACACGACTGTGGTATTGTCTGTGCGAATCAGAAGATGCCCTGGTTGCAAAAGATTCTGGAAGGCTAGAAGAGCATTTTGGACTGCCAACATTTCCTTCAAGTTGATGTGCCAGGGAAGATGCTTCTTTGTCCAATAGCCCTGCTGGCAATTGTTTAGGTAATGAGCTCCCCAAGCATTATCCGAGGCGTCTGTGGTTATGATCTGAGCAGGATGAGGTAGACGAAAGGGATTCCCTTCGTTTAAAGCACAAGCCCGGGACCACCAAAGGAACTCCTTTTGGAGGCAGGGAATCAGAGGTATCATTGTTTCCAGGCTGTGGTAATGCTGAGACCATACACTCTTTAGGTACCATTGAAGTTTTCATATGAAGCCTTGCATTTGGAATCAAAAGGATGCAAGAAGCCATGTAGCCCAAAGCCTGCAGGAATTTCCTTGCAGTGAGCTGAGTTAAAGTAGCCAAGGTCTTGAAAATTGATGCCAGCTGTACTTGTTTTTCTGGAGTAAGGAAGGCCCTTTGTAAGCTTGTGTTTAGAAGAGCTCCCAAAAAGATCATTTGTTGAGAGGGGATCAAATGTGACTTTTGTGTTCACTGAAAATCCCAGTAATAGGAGAAGACGCTGAACAAACTGCAGATGTTGAGGTAAAAGATCCTTGCTGTCCGCCTGAATAAGGCAGTCGTCCAGGTAGGGGTAAATTTGAATTCTTTGGAGTCTGCAATAAGCTACTACTGGAGCCAGACACTTGGTAAGACTCTGGGCGCAGTAGATAAGCCAAAGGGCAGTACAGAGAATTGAAAGCGTCTCGAACCTGCCTTGAATCTGAGGTATTTTCTGCGTTCCTGTCTGATGGGAATGTGTAAATAGGCTTCCTTCAAGTCCAATGTCACCATCCAAGCATCCTGGGAGAGCATGGGAAGAAGTTGTTGCAGAGTAAGCATCTTGAATTTTGGAATCTCCAGAAAGGTATTTAACACTGAGAGGTCCAGAATAGGTCTCCATGAGTTTTGTTTCCTTGGGACCAGAAATAGTCTGGAGTAAAAACCTTTTCCCATCTCTGGAAATGGAACAGGTTCTATGGCTTTCATGGCCAATAAGGCGTCCACTTGATTTAAGGCCTCTGACCATTGATGTTTTGGCAGATCCGGCCAACCCAAAGACCTTGGCAGAGTATGAAAGTGGAATTTGTAGCCTCTTAAAATCACGTCTAAAACCCATTTGTCCTGGGTAATATGAGTCCAATTTTGGTAGAAAAGAGAAAGTTTTCCTCCGAGAGGGGCTCCCAGGCAAGGAGGACCTGTAGCCCAACGGAGAGAGTCATTGGGTCTGCTTCTTTTGTGATTGAGGTCTGTCTTCTCCCCTTCTAGGTGAAGAAGCAGTCCATTGTCTGGACCTGTAAGAGGCCTGAGCCTGCCCCCGACCTCTGGAGCATCTATATCTTCCCCTTTGAGGCCTGTCAGACGTGGGAAAGGACCAAATTTTGGAGGGCCAATTTCTAGAAAATCTAGGAGGCTGAACTTGTAAAAAATCTTTAACAGTCTGCATAGATTTTGCTTTTTCTTCCATCTTTTTAATAACCTCCTCAGCCTTGGATCCAAATAAAACATCATGCTGAACAGGGGCATCTAACAGTTTAGCCTTAACCTGTTCTGGTAAACTTTGCTCATGAAGCCAAGCATATCTCCTGATAACAGTACCAGAGGCTGCGGCCCTGCAAGAAGCTTCAAAGGCATCAAAACCACAATGTAAACTAGGTTTGCTAACTTGTTCAGTTGCATGCAATACATCCTGTAATTCCTTGTCCTCTACACATGCAGGAAAGGTAGAGAGCTTTTGCTTTAAAACAGACAAAAGAAATTGCTGATACTTGAACATGTGAAACTGGCAATTTAAAGCTCTAATAGAAAGGGTAGCAGAAGTGTAAACCTTTTTGCCCCACCTGTCCAAGGCATGAGAATCCTTTTCAGAGGGAATAGGATTTTTAGATGAAGCGGCCTTAGCAGGCCCTAGAACCCTGAGAAATGGTTTCAGGATCAGCAGAAGGGTTCTTAAATAAGAATTGATGGGAGTCAGGGACTCTGTAAAATCTATCAGGCTTAGAAGGAGCAGGCGGCAAGGAATCAGGATTTAGGTTAGCTTCAGAAAAAGCATCATCCACAATATCAAGTACAGGAGGAATAGCCAAAGGTCTGTGTTGAGGGAGAAGGAGAAATTCCCTAAGTCTCTTCTTGGAAGCAGAGTAATCCTGACCTTTCCAATGAAAATGCTCCCTCATCTCATGTAAGGTTTCCCCAAAAGAGAAATCTTCAGGGGGAGAAGCAGAGGGAATAGAGTCCTCTGCATCAGAATCCTCATAAGGAGGAAAAGAATAATCCTGGTCAGAGCAAGAGACAGAAGACACAGAAGCCTGATCAGATGAATCATAAGGAATATCCTGTCTAGGCCTTTTTTCTGGAGGAGGGTGAGAACCCCTAATCATTGTAAGTAAATCTTCAGCCATCCGAAGTAATTGCTTCTGGGACTTGGGAGCTGTATCCGAGGAAGCTTGAGAAGAAATCCTTGGTTTAACAGGAGTCTTTGACTTTGCCTTTGTAGAAATAGTGATATTAGAAGGCCTGAAACCCCCCTCAGAAGCCGGTACCTGCACAGCGGTTCCGGACCCATCTGAAGGAGCGACGTCCGAAGGTCCTGCAGCAGCTAAAATACTAGGCCTAGAAGGCTCCCCATGGGAGTCCGTGTCGGCCATCGGTTCCGAAGTGGCGGACGACAGGGGCTGCAAAAGCGCCTCACTGACGACCGCCGAACCCGAAGCTGGCTCCGGCTGCAAAATATCATGTTTGGACCTCGGAGGCCTATCCTTGTCTTGGCGTTTCTTTTGAATTCCGGTTGTCGGTAAAGTATCCGACGACATCCTATAATTGAATAGTCTACCGAAATAATTCAAGGCCCAATCGTACCTACGTTTGATAGTGCGAGAATTAAACCTGGCACAGAACCGACAGCAAGAAACGTTGTGGTCAGGGCCTAAGCAAGGTAGACAGTAAGAGAGGAATTCTTTAGGAGGTATTTGTTTTCCACACGATATACAATTATTAACTTTTTCTGACATCGGAGGAGCAAGAAAAAAGTTTCCCCAACGGGGTACTTAGCTTGAGAAGAGAAGTAGAAAACTTCGGACCGACGACAATCAAAGCAAGTTATCTGAAAACGCCAACCAACGACTTGCGAGCTGCTTTCCACCGCACGGCAAGAAAGACTGGAGAAGATGGCGTCGGCTGTCAGCTTTATACCTCTGCATTCTGACGTCAGGGTGCTTGCTGGTACAGCCGACGCCGGACCCAGACTTTGGGATTCTGGCCGACCTCGGGCTGCCTGCCGGCAGGATCACCCAACAGTTATGACTGCAACAGTGAAACACGAAGAACATCTGCTGAATCCACCAGAGAAGCTCCTGTCTCAGCCAAGGAAGAACTACAAATTCTAGAAGATAAGCATGTTAAAGCCACACTGACTTCAGAAACCACAGAAACTCTCTCATATGAAGTTTGGTCAGAGGGAGCACTGGAATGGCGGCTGCCATGAAACCCAGAACTCTCAAACTCCCTGGCAGTAATGGAAGCCAGAGGAAGAAGAGTATGAAAGAAAGAAAGAAATGAGTTAAGGCCTTTGGAAGGGGCAGGGATCCATCAATCCTGCAAACCCAGAAAAACGTGATCCTGAGAAGGAGTCAGAAAATACTTTTTTTTAAATTTACAGTGAATCCCAGGCTCTGAAGAAGGAATATGGCAAAATGAAGATTTTGCAAAAGGGTCTCTGGAGAAGACATCTGAATCAACAGGTCAACCAAGCAAGGAAATAGTTTGATCATTTGAAGTCTGCAAAACGCAGTCACAGGAACAAGGCATTTGGTGAACATCCTTGGGGCAGTAGAAAGGCTAAATGGCAAAGTTTAGAACTGAAAATGCCAGGAAGCAACAGAGAAATGCAAAAACTTCCTGAAAAAGAGAATGTATCGGAATATGGAGATAAGCATCCTTGAGATCCAGAGACACCATATAGGCCTGAGGGAGCAAGAGAGAAAACATAATCTGGAGGGGCAAGATCCGAAATAAAAGTACCTTTAGAAAGGGGTTTAGACGATACAGGTCTAAAACAGGTCTCCAAGTACCCTTTTTTCTGTGCACGTTTCTAGAGTAGAACCCTTTCCACCTTTGGGACAAAAGGCACCTCTTGAATAGTGCCCTGAGACAAGAGATCTTGAAGAACCTCTGGTAGAAAGGGACGATGTTTCTGAGGATGCTGAGGAATGCTCATAAAAGGAGGATGGTACTTCCACACCATGAAGTACCCCTGATGAATGATCGGCAGAACCCAAGAATCTTGAGTGATGTTAAGCCAAACTAAAAGAGAAACAGGAATGTGGCTGGGAAGGGACAGAATCACACAGCACCTGGTTTGTCCAGAAAGGAAGGCTTCAGAGTCCTCGAAAATTGATTAGCCTTAGCAACAGGAGTCCATTTGCCACTCTTCTTACCTCTAGTAGAAGGGCCGTATTGCCTACGAACAAAGGCAGGTTTAGTGGGGTAGTTTCTCTGAAATTTAGGCACAGGAAAAAAACACATGTTTAAGCTCCCATAAGGCCTTACCCTTATCCTAAAGGGACTTTAAACCAGCAGCAGCTTCCCCAAACAAAAAAGTTTGGATCCAGAGGAGCAGCCATTAACTTAGCTTTAATATCAGGTAGAGATTAAAGCCTAAGCCAGGAATACCTCCTCATAACTGACCAAACACAGCAGCCCTAGAAGAGGAATCCACAGCATCATAACTACACTAGTATACATTCATTTAAACTGAAAAATTTGATTCTCTATGCTTAGTTTTTCCAGCAAAGGAGAAACTACTCTACAAATACTAAACAATACTTATCTGAATTTGTTAACCAAGTAAGTGGGCTAGTCCTAGGACCCTTTTCAGTAATGACCTAACCCAAAGGGAAAAACTTTCTAAAGAGAATTTACCGTTAACGCAAGTACTAAAATGCAGGTTTGTGATCTTGAAACAAACATGAGTGAAAAGATTACATTCTGTAGAATAACAGTCAAAGCTGTTTTTAAACTTCAGATATGATAGCAGTTATAATGAAGAAACAATGCAATTTAAAATTATGAAAATATTTACAATCTTGAAAAAAGTATTAACAGAGTGATTTATATTCCTTAGAAACAGTTAAAACAACTTAAGATCACACATAAAAAAAGTCAGTTACAACAGCAGGATAAGAAAAGGTATAATCCAAGCTCAAACTGTGAATAGGCGGAGCAGTCAAAATGTATACAGCAGACAGGGAGTACATTAGTATAGTTAGTGGCACAATGGTATAAAGTAAACATATTACTGCAGGTAGCAGGTAAAATAAGAATAGTTAGGAGAAAGAAATTAGTTGTACAGTAAATAACTGCAGCAGAGTAGATATTTACTATAAAACCTTGTAGTTTTTTTTTTTTTTTTTGTGGTGAAAAGAACTCCTGTCTGGACTAAATGAAAATGGGTCACTAACGTAGTCAAAATAGAGCTTCCCACATGCAATGATGTTTTTGATTAGAATGAAAATTTAAATATTTTTTATTTCAATTTTTAATTTGACTTAATATACAGGTTTTAAAATGTGATTGATTTTATCGGCTTACTGCACGTAGATGTAGTACATTTTCTACGTAGCTATATAATGAATTTCTCAACCAATTTTTTCTGGTTCTGAAGAAGTCCAAATTAACTTACGAAAACACAACCTGTTTGGTTTCTATTGAATTTTCAGTAAATCAGCATCTGTTAGCCAGCATCTGCAAGCTCCTTTGCTTGTGGCATTTCTTTTTGCATCTGTTTAGAATAATAATTATGAACATATTAGTTGTTTAATATGCCACTGAATTAATAACTATATAAAAAACGTTTCTCGTGCTTCCACTACGTATAGACAAAACCAAATGTACTGAGGATTGTAATCCCTGAACTGCATTTGCTGAAAATATTTTGCTAAAAAACACTAATTGCTTTTGCAGGGGTGGTGGCAAACAACTCCCCGAGCTTACATACACCAACTCCATGGTTGCAACAACTTGAAGAAAATTACCCCCAAAAATGAAATACTTCTAGCACAACTTGTTGACAGTGACTTCCTATTTAGGAACTCCGAATGTCAAGAGAACTGAACCTCTTGGGAGTAGACGCTTGAGTTTTCCAGATGGCCAAGATTTTTAAGGCCACCAACCTCCTTAATTATGAGTCGGGTCTTGCAATCGGAGTATATGTTTAGACAAGTACATGGCCAAAAGGGGCATTATATTCATTAAGGAGTCTGATAATATACAAGTAAAGGGTAATTAAGACGGCTTTGGATCTAGTAGAGATACCGCTGGAAAGTAGATGAGACAGGCTGAGCTACTGCAGAGACATCATAGTCAAATAAGAAATTATCTGAGTACCTAGATCCCTTATGACAGTGTTTGGCTGGTGGAGTGTGGTCACCTACATGTTATGGGAAAATATTTTAAATCAATCAAAACAAACTGCTACATTTTGTCACATTTAATTTGAGACCATCATCCTTGTGCCAACTGTTAACATGATGTAACAGATGTTGGAGCAATTGTGAGTCACAAGAGGAATAACTCCAAACTTAGTCATTTGCAAACTTTGATAACACAGGTCAGGAGTCAAACCAAAACGAAGCACTGTTGTCAGCTGGACAAGGAAACAGATTTAAAGCATCTTTAAAAAATATATTTATTCACAATAAAATCACAATTGAGCACTTTCATCCCCTCACATGGACTTCATCAGAATCCATTAATACACACAGTAAACACACATACTATGGTTAATTAACCTTACAATTAATTTAACATTTAAAAAGGTACCAGGTATTAGAAAAGTACAGTTTTGTACCTACCATAAATGTAGATGTTAGAGTGCTAATACAGCTGCAGTAATCACATATGGGTTCTCTGCCATCAGGCGGGTCCTCGGTCGGCCGAATTCCAAAGTCTTGGTCCGGCGTCGGTTATTGTCGCTTTCTTTCCTGACGTCAGTGCGATAGGGGTATACAAGACACAGCAGACGCCATATTCTTCAGTCTTTCTTGCCCCAGATGTCAGGTGCCCCCAGAAGGAAGGCAATACATAAATTTTATATATATATATATATATATATATATATATATATATATATATATATATATATATATACACACACACACACACACACACACACACACACAAGTAATGCAATGTAATCAAAAAATAGTTGCAAGCAAATACACCATAGAAGGATAACCCCACATTAGGTTGCAAGAGGAGGTGTTAGCCACTGGTCCTTTACCAAGAGGGGAAGGAGGGAGGGAAACCTTTACTGCAGCTGTATTAGCACTCGAACATCTACATTTATGGTAGGTACAAAACTGTACTATGTTCATCGTGCATACAGCTGCAGTAATCACATATGGGTAGAATCCCAAAGTTACGCACAGGGTGGTAGGCACTAGGTGGAACTGGGATGAGCCAGAATGCCCTGCAAGACAGCAGTGGCAAAGCCTGCTCTAGTTTTGGAATATAAAGGCAGGTGGTAGTATTTTGTGAAGGTATGCACAGAACTCCAAGTGGCTGCCTCCAAAATATCTTTGGTAGGAACTCCTCTGAGGAAGGCTGTAGAGGTAGCTGTGGCCCTGGTGGAGTGGGATCTGATGCCTGTAGGGGCAGATTTTCCATGATAGGAGTAACAAAACCGTATGCAGTGGCCTATCCATTTTGAAATTGTCTGTTTGGTAACTGGCTTCCCTTGAGCTCCTACAGCATAGGACACAAAACATTGCTCTGATTTCCTGAAAGACTTTGTTCTGTCCAAATAGTAACGTAGCTGTCTATGGATGTCTAAGGAGTGTAGCAGCCTTTCCCCTTTGTTTTGAGGATTGGGGTAAAAGGTAGGCAAGTGTATGGCTTGATTTAAAGCTACCCTGGATACCACTTTAGGCATAAATGATGGGTTGGTTCGAAGGGAAACCCTGTCCTGATGGAAGATGAGAAAGGGCTGCACAGCCATGAGGGCTTGTAGTTCCGAAACCCTACGAGCTGAGGTAATGGCCAGAAGGAAAGCTGTTTTCCAGGACAAATATTGCAAATCTGTTGAGGCAGCTGGTTCAAAGGGAGGCAATGTTAATTTTTCTAAAATGTAATTAAGATCCCAGGCTGGCGCTGGTTGTTTCCTTGGTGGTCTTATATTCATAGCCCCTCTGAGGAACTGTCTTAAGAGTGGGCGGGAGAATAAGGGTGGATCCGTGTTGAATTCTGCAGAAATGGCTGAGGCATGGATTTTTATGGAGGAAAATGAAAGTCCACTGTTCAGCAGCTCAGCTAGATACTGTAGTACCTGAGGCAAATTCAATTTTCTAGGGTCCTGGCCTTTTTTCTCATTCCAAGAGCAAAACCGTTTCCATTTTGCAGAGTAAGCCTTTCTAGTAGATGGCCTTCTGGCCTCCAAAATGACATCCTGCACCTCTTTGGGGAGTAGGGTCTGTTGAGGTGTTAAGGAATTTTCCATGCAGCGAGATTGAGTGTTTTCAGCTGGCTGTGAAGAGTTTTGTAGCTGTGCTGAGTCAACAGAAGAGGCATTAGAGGTAGGGGACAGGGAGGAGTATGTGTTACGCTCCTCAGGAGTGGATACCAGTGTTGTCTCGGCCAGTCTGGAGCAATCAGTATCATCTTCGGTCTGTCTGTTCTTGCTTTCAAGAGTACCTTGGGCAGAAGAGGCAGAGGTGGGAAAGCGTAAACTGTCCATGCTGTCCAACTGAATGAAAGGGCGTCCACTCTCCAGGCCTTTGGATGAAAGGTCCTCGAACAAAACTTTTCCAATTGATGATTCCTGTGGGAGGCGAAGAGATCTAGGTCTGGCCTCCCCCACGCTTGGATTATCTTTGTAAACACTTGAGGATGCAACTTCTGTCATATTTCTGCTTAGATTATCTGCCAGCGTGTTCTCCAAACCTGGCAAGTACTGTGCTTGAAGTTCGATTTGCCATTCCAGAGCCAAGTTCCAAAGTGTCATGGCTAGTCTGCACAGGGGGTATGAATGTGTTCCTCCTTGTTTATGTACCACATTACTGTGGTGTTGTCTGTTCTTATCAGTAATTGTCCTGGATGCAGGAGGTCCTTGAAAGCTGTAATTGCATTTATCACTGCTAGCATTTCTTTTTGATTGATGTGTAGGTGCTTTTCTTTTTGGGACCATTTGCCCTGAATGCACCTGTCTGTCATGTGCGCCCCCCAGGCGTAATCTGAGGCGTCTGTTGTGATGACCTGATTTGCTTGAGGCTTGCAGAATGGGAGACCTGTATTTGTTTGACATGCTTGGGCCCACCATAGAAATTCCTTTTGCAAACATGGAATTATTGGTATTATTGTTTCCAAACTGTGGCTGTGTTGAGACCATAGGTTTTTTAGGTACCATTGAAGTTTCCTCATATGCAACTTTGCACATGGGATTAAAAGAATGCAAGATGCCATGAAGCCCAGAGCCTGCAGGATTTTCCTTGCAGTAAGCCTGGTACAATTTGCTAGTATTTTGAAGTACTGAGTTAGTTGCCCTGTTTTTCTGGCGTAAGATAGGCCATCTGGGTGTTTGTGTCCAAGTTGGCACCCAGGAAAGTTATTTTCTGAGATGGTGTTAGTCTGGATTTCTCTTTGTTGATTGTGTATCCCAGAGAGTTCAGTAACCGTGTTGCATAAGCCAGATGATCCAGAAGTATGTGCTTGCTGTCCGCTTGGATCAGGCAGTCGTCCAAATAAGGGTAAATTTGTATCCCTTGAAGTCTGCAGTAGGCAATTACTGATGCCAGGCATTTCGTGAATACTCTGGGTGCAGTAGATAAGCCAAAGGGCAATGCAGAGAATTGATGGTGGATTGAACCTGCAAGAAATCTGAGGTATCTTCTGCAGCTTTGCCTGATTGGGACATGCAGGTATGCCTCCTTGAGGTCCAATGTTACCAGCCAAAACTCCTTGCCCAGCATTGGAAGAAGCTGCTGTAATGTGAGCATCTTGAATTTTGGTACGAGTAAGAATGTGTTTAGGGTGGATAAGTCCAAAATGGGTCTCCAGTCGGTTCCTTTCCTTGGTACCAGAAATAGCCTGGAATAAAAACCTTGGCCTTGTTCGTGAGTAGGTACCTCTTGAATAGCTTTCATGAGCTTTGAAATTTGTAGTTGTGCCTCTGCCCTTTGATTGTGTGGCAGGTTTGGCATGCCTCTCATTTTTGGTAGAGTGTGAAAATGAAATCTGTAGCCTCTGTCTATGTCCAGGATCCATTTGTCTGTTGTGACAATATGCCAATTTCTTGTAAATAATGCCAGCTTTCCTCCCAAGGGTGCTGCCAGCTGAGACTCGCTTGGCATGGAAAGGAGGAAGTCATTGGGTTTGTTTCCTATATTGTTGTGCACTGTCTTCGCCACCTGTTGGTGCTGGAGTTTGCCATTGCCTGCCTCTATATGATCCTTGTGATTGCCCTCTGCCCCTTGAGTGCCTGTATCTACCTCTTTGGGGCCTGTCCGTGGCTGGAAAGGACCAGTTTTTAGAAGGCCAATTTCTGCTAAAACGTGGTGGTTGAACCTGTAGAAAAGCTTTGACAGATTGCATAGATTTGGCTTTTTCTTCCATTTTCCGTAGTATCTCCTCAGCATTAGTACCAAAAAGCACATCCTTTTGTAAAGGAGCATCTAGTAGTTTAGCTTTCACATGATCAGGCAAGATTTGTTCCCTAAGCCATGCATGTCTACGAATAACTGATCCTGTAACAGCAGCTCTACTTGAGGCCTCTAGGGCATCATAGCCACATTGTAAGGTGTGTTTACCCACTTGTTCTGCACTATGCATCACATCCTGCAACTCCTTCAAATCTGGTTGTTCAGGTTGAGACATTTTATTTCTTAATTGTGATAACAGAAACTGCTGATATTTAAGCATATGAAACTGACAATTTAAGGCCCTCATGGCTAGGGTGGTCGAGGTATATACCTTTTCCCCCACCTTTCTAAGGATCTTGACTCTCTTTCTGAAGGAAGTGGATTCTTAGCAGTAGAGGCCTTCATTCCCTTGGGGCCTTGAGAAATGGTTTCAGGGTCAGCATTATGGCTTTTGTACAGAAATTGGTGAGAGTTAGGAACTCTGTAGTACCTATCAGGCTTGACTGGGGCAGGAGGCAGGGAATCCGGATTAAGGCAAGCCTCCGAATAAACATCATCCAGTATGTCCAAGACAGGAGGTATCGCCAGAGGTCTGTGTTGAGGTAACAAAAGAAATTCCCTCAGTCTTTTCTTGGAATCAGAAAAGTCTTGGCCTTCCCAATGGAAGTGTTCCCTCAAGGTGTGCAAGGTTTCCCCAAAAGAAAAATCCTCAGGAGGAGATACAGAAGGAATGGACTGCTCTGCGTCAATCTTCAAAAGGGGAGAAAGAGTGTTCCTCTATATCAGAATGATCTGAAAAAATGGAGCCCTGATCAGAAGAGGGAGAATCTTCCTCCACTCTGGGTCTCTTGTCTGGAGAGGGTTGGGAACCCCTGATAAGAGTAATTAAATCCTCAGCCATCTTAAGCATCTGCTTTTTAGGCATGGGGCCTGGAGATGGGCCCTGTGCAACAGGCCTCTTGGGATGCCTGGCTGATTTGGACTTAGTAAAGGCCTTAATTGAAAAGGAAGAGGAGGGTCTAAAGACACCATGGGTGGAAGTGGACCTGTCCACATTAGGAGGCTCAACGCTCACAGTGGCTTCGGTGGTTGTAGTCTGGGTATGGGCCGAGGTACCTGCGGTCTCGGTTACAGAAGACCCCGCCAAAGAAGTGTCGTCGGTAGTCAGGGACTGCATAGGCATCTCGCTGAGAACCGGACCACGTGTAGCCGGTTGTGGTGTCGGTGGGGACCTCGCGTGTCGATTCTTGTCCTTCAAAGGCTTTACTGAAAAAGTGTTGGGCGAACTCCGCCCGATGCTTAATAGTGCGCTTATTGAAAGTAGCGCAAAAGCGACAGCCCGAGACGTCGTGGTCTGGGCCTAAACAAGGTATGCAGAGGGAATGGAAATCCTTATGCGGTATTTGCTTCCCACAAGAAATACAATTAACTTTTTCTGACATCGTCAGAGCCAAGAAAAGTTTCCCCAACGGGGTACTTAGCTTTAATGAAGACTTCGGTTTCCAATTTTTCGTAAATTCAGGAGCTGGCCGACCGGCACTTGCGAACTGCTTCTGCTTCGGGCACCGCACGGCAAAAAAGACTGAAGAATATGGCGTTGGCTGTGTCTTATACATCCCTGTCGCACTGACATCAGGAAAGAAAGCGACAACAACAGACGCCGGACCAAGACTTTGGAATTCGACCGAGGACCCACCTGACGGCAGAGAACCCATATGTGATTACTGCAGCTGTATGCACGATGAACATCAAACATCTCTTGACCTCAACAAAGTTAACTATCTTAATGCAAATAAATGCCTTATCCAAATATAACCTATTATTTCTATTCCTATTTTTGTTAAATAATTGCCCTCATTTAACATGGGCATCAAGGAAATATTTTCATTTAATCCTGGACTAAGAGTGGCATGCAACTTAAATTTACCATCTTAGTTCTCTTTCTTATCTGTGATCTAAAGTCACTCCCTCTGGGGTTTGCTACAACACGCTCTACAATTCCAAACGCAAAGTTACTAAAGCTAGGGCATGTCAGAGAATGTTTAAATAGGGCATTATTGTGGTTGCTTCTCATTATTTGTTATAGATGTTCATATATTCTGTCTTAGAAAGGTCTCTCTATTTTACCCACATAGAATGCGGGGTAACCCACACATTTTGCTGAGTAAACTAGTCCTGTCATTTGACAATTGCCCTTCACAAATACAACTTTTAACTAGACCGTGTAAGGAAAAATTTCCTTTACCTCTAATATATACTTGCACTGCGTGCATCTCCCACATTCGTGTGTTCCTGATTTCTCATGGCCTTTGTTCTACGAAACTCCTTTGTTCATCTCTAAAGTTGTTTTTATGTTTATTCCTGTCCTAAATACAAAAAACGGTTGAGGACCTAGTATATAGTGGGTTTACGGTGTGTATTCATTGATTTTGATTAAGTCCCTGTGAGGGAATGAAAGCACTCAATCGTGATTTTATTGTGAATAAATATATTTTTTAAAGACATTTTAAATCAGTTTCCTTGTCCGACTGACAGTGTTTAGTTTTGGTTTGGTTGGCATTTCTGGACTGCGGATTCCACATTTTGTGGTGTAACACAGCTCAGGAGTGTTGGGCTAAGGGTCTAAGAAATAGATGCCAAATAGAAAAAGGCCCAACAGGGAGCCCTTTGGAAATGAAAGTTGCGTACTTACCATAACAGATCCAGGTTATCCTAATTTCATCCGGTTCAGTGGGCTGTCAGATAGATCCATTTGGATCAGACCTCAGCAGCTTACACCAGAATACTGATTTTGAGGGCTCTGTCTCCTTCCCTACTCAATTCCAGCATCCTAGCTGATTTACCTCAGATAAAAAGTTTACTGATCATTTTCATCATATCCCTAATAACTATAAAGTGGAATAAACGAGGGAGTCCACAACATTCTCCACTATGAAATGTGATGTCGAACAGAAAACAATCAGGGTCCAGTCAAGATCTGATCAAACCCCAGAAGATGTAAAATGGCAATTTGGGAGGAATGTTGAACTATAAGAAAATAGGACAACACTCATCTGTCATTATGGTAAGTAACTTTCGTACCCAGTGATGTCTATTTTTGTCCAATTCAATGTTTGGGACAGATTCCCAAGCTGCCTAAAAAAAGCCTAGGTGGACTCAAGGAAGGACATTCCTAAGACTGGCAGAGCCAAAGGATGCCTCAGCTCTAACTGCACATCCAATTTGTAATGAAATACAAAGATGTGAGCTGTTGACCAAGTTGCTGCTGTGTTTCTGGCTTCTACCCCTTACAGTAATCTTACTTCCAAAGTCCTTCCTTCCCCCTGTCACTGCCATTGTCTGTTTAACTTAAGTACTTTCCCACCTATTTTTTCTACATATCCATAAATCTACATGCCCACTCAGCAAACCAGTATTGACACTGTAGTAAACCTCCCTTACTACAAATCTTCTCCTGCTTATTTTCTCAGCACTCCCAACTTCTAGGTGCTCTTGCCACACTCTAAAGGGGGGGGGGGGTTGTCGAGTTTATCCTGTTCCATCTTTAATGAGAGATTTTATTATTTTGCACTTCAGTTATCTATAATCTATTTAAGGAGCTACTTGTTGAGATTGCCTTTAAATCATTCTAAAGCTCCCCAGTATTTGAAATTACTGTGTTCCAAGTTGCTTTGCTGTAGCATTACACTCGCAAGCAATCATTCTTGGTGTTATTACATCAAGAGGTTAGCAGTGCCCTGTACAGACAAATGCTCAGAAAGTAAACTTTATCTATAAAATGTTCCTCAGAACTGAAACGGGTAACTTAGTGCGGCTAAAAGAAAGCCACTGAGTGGAGATAAGCTTACAGCAGCTAGGTTGCACATTAAACAGCACTGATATCAAATCTTAGCACAATCTAACCTAGTCCCACAGACTACACAAGGACCTCTGTATAACCCAGTCCGCAACCTGCAGTAGCCCACTCAAATATAGGTCCAGGCAACATGGACATCCAATTGACTCCATAGCCAGCTTGGTAGATATGGGCATCCTGAAACAATGTAGTGATAGTCTTATCTTCAAGGATAACCATTTAATCCTTAAGAAAACAAACAGTATGCGAGAAATGCACACAATTTCACTGGAGGCAGAAATCTTGTATACAAACAAGGCTGTCAAAAACACACATACTACATCCACTGCACAAAGTCTCCACCACACATGCAGCTCAATCTACACTGAGGCACAAAAGGCAATCTTCCCAAACCTCAAAGACTTCCTAAGCCTATAAAACGGCAACACTTATCCTCAGCAATCTCTAAAACACTCACCAAAAGCAACACCTAACACTACACATACACCTACACTTAGTGAAGCCCCAAGGGCAAAGCCCATAAGGTACACAAACCTATTACCCAGGACTCATCATGGGGGACTCCATTGTACAACATAGATGCTCCACTCACCACACTAAACAAAGAGAAGATAACAGTTAGTTGCTTATTTGGAGTTAGACTTCACCAAGTTATGCATGCACTCGTCAATACACCACACATACCAGTATGATTCTATCATAATCCATGTGGCAATTAATGATCAGAGACATACTTCCCTGATCTATATGAAGAGAGACAGTTGCTCTCTGAATGCATCTCAGGCAGGTATGTGCCTTGCAATGAACAGCATTCTACCTTCAACCATGATGCCACAGTACGAACAAAGGAGGACTTGAATTGACCAAGTGGCTTAGTTTCTGGTGTCTTTCCACGGGGATTCAATATCTAATCAGCATGGAAGGACATAGTTAAACCACACAGCTTTGCAATGTATGACCTGCACCAGTCTTCCCTACACTTATGAATATCAGCTAAAACCTTATCCACCCCCCCCCCCCTTAGGGCCTTTTGTTTTACGGCAATGGCAGATGAACAAATCTACAGCCATAGCAAATACCCCCTCTCCCAAAGAAGAAAAGAAAAAAAAAAAAAAAAAAAAAAACACAAAGGTATTACTACTCAATGTTAAGTGTCTAAACAAGAAACTCCACACCCAACAAGCTCAACACTCTGGAGGATATAGGGGTGTGCTCCATTACCAAGACACAGTTTAAATCTGCAGAAAAATAATCTGGCAGTGCAAGGCTTCTGTGCCTTCCACACATTTAGACCATAACCTGCACAGACAGGGACAAAAGATGGAGGAGTCTCAATCAATATTAGCAACAAACATAACTCTACATTGAACAGGACGATGCTCTGGAATTTATCCATTTGCAAATCACCATAGACAAAATTCTAAACCATATCTTAGCAAGCTATAGGTCATCCTGTATGCCTCTAGAATCCCATAGCTTACACCTAGACCTACTGGAGATGCTCACCATTAAACCAAGCACCCTATTCATGAGAGACAAACTATCCCTCTATAGACTGGAAAACTTACTACCTCATACTCGCAGACACAAAGATTCCTGGACTTTAACACAAAAATCCTTGATCAGACAGTGCCCACACCCACCAACCAGAGATTTAAATATTTTGGAGCTGGTACTCTGATATGAAAGAAAGCTGCAGGAGAATCCATGGTATAAATATTCTGTCCTATATTTATCTTAAAGTCCTATACACTCTTTCTCCTACAGGTTACTGAGAGATTATCTTTGCCTGGTACAGAAGGCATCCTGGGATCCAGTTCTGATGGACCTTTTGCACATCCACAACACAATCAGAACCACTACATCCAAGGATTTAAACTTTGCTTATGACATAAACAAGACATGTTGACAAAACAGGTATGCATCTCAGAGGATCCCAATGCTCTGGAACAGGTACTACATCCATGTGAAGCAGAGTCCCTTTCTAACCCTATTTAATTATAACATTGACCAATGGCTGGGAAATCATAAATTAATCCCAGGTCTGGCCTCCGTGTCTCTCAAAGACAGAGGCAGACAGTAAAGCCCAAACTAACATACCCCCCATAACCTCTAGAAAGTTTCAAACATGCCATATACAGACACACAATTGGGCTGGACGGCACAGTTAGGATGATAAAGGCCCTGGTAGTCCTTTTAAATTCGTATACTTTAACTGCATGTGCAACTCACTTCTTTGCTTTAATTGTGCACTTTTGTGCAGAGTAAGTAAAATTACATCCACAGCTTTCAAAGCTTCCCTTGATAGCTTGCCCACTGTCTAATCTTATACCTCAAAACTATTTTATTAACTTATCATGCAACTTGGCACATTTACAGTCTTCGGCTCTTTTCTTTAGCTCAACTGCATAAGCATCCACATTAGGACCTCAAGCACCTGTAAAAAACAATAGCAAATAAATGGCCTAACTCTTTCTAGGATAATTTCTGAACTTTTCTCTGGCAGCTGCTTTTCTGTCTTGCTCCAAGGGAATCAAAAAGTTGAATACCTTCAATGCTTCTTTCTCAGCAACATGCAGAAATCTGGTACACTGTACCTTTTCAGGGGTCTCAGTTATTCCACCCATAGAAGAAATAAACATTTCCAAATCCAAAGCTTCTAGTAGTCTGTGAAACTGCCTTGCAGCAAGATAATTCTTGCCAGTTGCAGTTTGAGAGCCTTCTGCACTTACAAACCCAAGAAATACTGAAAACAAAACAATAACTTCACCTCTGTATGTATCGTTCTTAACTTCTGCCTATATATTTTTTTTAGTTCTGACAATTTAACATCTAGATATTTGTCAGAAAGCTCAGTTTACTACAGTGACTCTGGGAAAAGAACATCTGGCCTCTATTAGGTTATTTCTTCACAGTCAGACTTCTAGGAGTGTGTACCACATAATGTGCAATTTTCCTGTAATTAAGTAGTTGCTCTTTCGTCTTTTCCCGGTTAGGGGTTGCCACAGCAGAACTCCAGTCCGCTAATGATTGGCAGTAGATTTTTACAGTGCAGAGGTGCCAGCTCAACGCCCAACCTTCAACGAAGGCACGCTCATTCACACGTCTTTCGAATGCCACTCAACCGCGGGGAGGACATGCAGACTCCACACAGAAGGCGCTCCAGCCGAGAATAGAACGGGAGAACCTCTTGCTGTGAGGAGACAATGCTACCGCTGCACCACTGCCACCCTCCAACAGAGAATCTCAAAATTTTAAGAAGCACTGTGTAATAACTCACAAGTATGCAAGCAAGTGTTCCACTCACTAGACAGATACAACTCAGATGAAGATCCCAAGTTTATAACAAAACAACGCAAGTGCTCCAAAATACAAAGTATCTAAAACTTTCATTTTTACAGCTTTTTATGCACATACACTGATTGCAACCATTTAATTGGGAGTGTTGATATACATAAACTATTAAAAACATTATGCAAACTATTAAAAACATTATGCATTTTCCATACAATGCTACCTAAACTCATTTTTAACAAAACAAAACATAACAGATAAACACTCTTCTACATAAAAAGACGTAAAACAAAGGCAATTTTATTGACTTCTAAACCATAATTCAAGTAAACATGACATTTATAAAACAGTTCAGATACATTGTTGGCAGCTCTGCGTCCAGTTCCATATTAAGCATTAAAATGTGTGATAAACAGCAACCTTAGCCAAAATTGTAAGCTGCTGTCTGAACATTCACCAACATTTTAAAAATCAAACTCTTAAAACATTAATAAATTATTTATTTTTCAGATACCAATTACTTAAGAACAAATGCAAGCAGTACAAGGGCCACCCAACGCAAGTACATATGAAGCAACCTGTGCAACAGGTTAATATGTACATCTCCATAATTGTTCCAGTCCCTGTTATTGTTAAAAAGAACCGGATGTCTAAATAAGGAATTCATCTCTAAAGTATGACATGGAAATAATACCGCACTTAACTGCAAGCGAATTTTCAAGGATGTACTCATACACATTTATGGCAGATGTTTCATGCTGCCTGTTAACTAAATGTTTTCACAGAATATAGAATTAGCCATAAAGGGAAAAATGCTTTAGGAGTTGCTCCACAGTTAGCACACTGATATTTCTCACTTGAGGGCTCATTAAATTGACTTTCTACTACATCATCATGTTTGTAAAATAAGAAAATTGAATTTAAAAATAGTTAATTTTTTACAATCTATTTTACAAATATGATTTTATATAAGCCTCTCACATCCTTGTTATTAAATTAATGTTGGATGAAGTACTGTGTGTAGATTGTAGAACAAATGCTATACTTCTTTTTTCTTGAGTATTAATGGACCCACGTTGTCTCCAGTCAATTCATTGTGTTTGTTGTGAGAACCATCACAAACTGGAAACTGGAAAATAAAAAAGACCAATCAAAAAATAATTCAATACACAATTAACAAGAACGGTCATTTTTACAGCTTTTGTGTACATACATTGGGAGTTTTGGTATACATAAACTACTGTCTGTTATATGAAAAATGCATATCTGAAAGCAGACATCAACAGTAAACTAGCAAAAAGGGGTCAGAACACTTAACATGCAGCACAGCCATCATGAGAAAATTTAAAGCATTATCTAAGTAATAGGTTAAATATAGAATACTTTGGATGCTACCTGTTAAAACGGAAGTGACCATCTTAATCTTAAAAAAAAAGTTAAGTACTCACCATAATGTTCCATGTTTGTAATCCATCTCACCCTTCATTCTTACATATGGGTTCGGAGCTGATCCTCTGCTCCGACTCAGCCTCTTACAAAGCTCAAAGTCGGCTCGTGGCTAGGTAGGTATCCCATAGTGCACTAGTACAATCAGCAGATCTTGTTTGCTGCTAAACTGTAGACACAAAACTAAGGTTATCCAGAAAGCACAACAAAAATTAAAGGTCTCCACCCTAAGACTATCCTGTCTCCAGATCCTTCCAGGATGGGGGTAGGTGGGTTCGTAAGAATGAAGGGTGAGATGGACTACAAACATGGAACATTATGGTGAGTACATAACTTCTTTATGTTCTGTAGTCCTATCTCACCTTCACTCCTACATATGGGACAGTGTCCCAAGCACCTTATTCTTGGGTGGCTCACAGGAAGGAACCAAAGGAGGTTCTACCCCAAGGTCAGGTCCAATTTGTAATGAGTAATAAAATATATGAGGGGTAGCCCAAGTTACTGCTGCACAAATACTGTCAATTGAAGCTCTGGCTTGGAAAGCAGCAGATGTAGACTGGGACCATGTAGAATGAGCCTTAATCTTGAACGGTAGATTTTTTTTCCATTGGAGAAGTAAATGAAGGAAATACAGCTTGAAATCCAATTTGATAGTCACTTTAGGGACTGGGAGACCTAGTCTAGAATCAGAAAAAGATTCTAACAATTGGTCTGAGAGTTCCTTAGTTCTGTGAAGGTAGAACCTTAACTGCCTGTGAACACTCTGTTGATGAAATTTGTATTTTGCTGCGTTAGAATAATTAGGGTAAAACACTAGTAATTCTATAGTTTGGGTCAAATTAGTTTAAAAGCAAACTTTAGGGATAAAGGAAGGATTTGTACGAAGAAACTGTCTTTGTGGAAAATCAAATAAGGAGGCTTAATAGACCGTGCTTGTAACTCTGATACTAGTCTAGCTGATGTGATGGCTACTAGAAACAAAATCTTCAAGACAGAAATTTCAATAGGCATGAATGAGCGGGTTCAAAGGGTGGTGAAATTAGCTTAGACTGAACAAAGTTTAGATCCCAGGGAGAGAGAGGTTCCTGAAAGGAGGGTCTTGGCAAAGTAGCACCTTTAAGGAAGGTTTTACACAATCTGTGGGACATCAGGTTAGACTCATGTTGATCCAAATGAAAATTAGATATCGCTGCCAATTGGACCCCAATTGTGGCAGCAGCAGATCCCTGATGGAAAAGTTCAGACAAATTCTAAAACCAATCGGGATGGATGCAGTGTAAGGATCTACATTCCTTTCTTCAGCCCAGATGGAAAACCTTCTCTATTTCCTAGTGTATAAGAGAGAGAAGAAAGGAGCCACTTGAGAGATTTTAAGTATTTCGCTTCAGATTATTTAAGTTTTTCTGCATTGCCGCCTACTTTTGAGCATTTTCTGGCTTGTTAAACTTGATTTCTGTGTTGGTAACTGTATTTAGATCACAACTTAGAGCTGATTACTGAATTTCCTGCCTGCACTTATTTTTAAAATTGTTTTTTTTCTTAAAAAACTTGCATTTTATCCGTCTCTGGCCTAGCACTCAAGTGTGGGGTCATTTACTGCACTGTTCTAACTTGTTGATACTTGTGAACCTCTGCTTTCCTTAAAAAAAAAAAAAAAAAAAATCTTGCTTTTCCCCCCACTTTTCTGAGATTTAAAAAAGTTCAATTACAGATTTGCTGTTCTGAACTGTTTGTAAGTTTCTTGGAGGCCATTGTTTGCTTGGGCTAAAGGGAAGTCTCTGTGTTCATCAGTAGCAGTGATAAACATTGAGCAGCCTGCCTGCCCCTGTGGGAGTGGTTACTGCCTTGAAACTGTAGCTTTGTTGGCCATTTTGGGTCAGTTCCTAACTCCTTGATCTCCCTCTCTTAAAACCCTCTTTTGCGTGGTTTTGCGCATACCGCAACATCGGGCAGCGCCGCCAAATTGGGTTTAAACTATTCTTGGCTCCACAAAGTCTGCTCTTCACTTTTTCCCCTTAGAACTGCTCTATCTCTCAAATTAAACACCATATTCTCATTCTAAGGCCCCTCACTGGTCCAAATAAGTAATTTTACAAGTTAGCACTAATAAACCATAAGCACTACTTATTCTTATACTCTCTACGATTACCTTGTCCCCTATTGGTCCATTTTAATTCAGTTCCCTATATTACTCTAGCATGTCCAAAGGTCAGTCAATTGTTTCCTCTTCAGTCCAGCTGGTGAATCTGGGAAATTTGAGGCAATGTTACAACTGTCTCATGTACACGGACAACCCTCTCCTCCTCCAAACAGGTTCAAATATATGTGAGAGATGCAACCATATAGCCAAACTGGAGGCTGAGCTCTCTCATCTCAAAACTGGTGTAACCAGTCAGGAGAGGGTAACCTCACACAACACAATTCCAGTATCACATAGTCCCAACACAACAGCGAACCAAACACAGAAAAACACAAACATACTCGGAGGCTCTAAATAAAAATCTACCTAAGCAACAGAGACCTCCAAAGCAGACATCCAAGCAAACGCTACCCCAAAACAAAACACGTGCAACACATAGCACACAAAGTCAGTGTGCCAAGCAGTCGCAGCCCTTAAGGCTGAACAACACACCGGATACTCTTGTAATAGGCGACTATTGTCAGACACACTGACGTCCCGCTCACCAGGCTGAATAAAGAGAAGGTCACAGTGAGCTGTTTGTCGGGCGCTAGGATCCGCCACATAACGCAAGCACTCAGGTCACTCCAAAGCAAATACAAATATGACTCAGTCATTGTACATGCTGGCGTGAATGACCTGAGACGTACCTCCCTCGACTACATGAAAAGAGACAGAGGAGCTCTCTGATCATGTAGCCCAGGCCGGTATGACCCTGACCTTGAGCAGCATCTTACCCTCACCTAGAATGATGCCACAGTATAAAGACAAAATGATCGATTTTAACAACTGGCTAAAATTCTGGTGTCATTCAAAGGGGATCCAGTGTCTGTCAGCCTGGGATGACGCTCGACAAGCCAAGTTGCTTCACTAGGGACGGCTTGCACCCATCACTCCTGGGCTTTCGGATATTGGCAAAGGCTCTTGCCACCCCCATAGTGCCTTTTTTAGGCAAGGCTCAAAAGTCAAACCCACCTCCATAGACAGCACAAGGAACAAGAAACTAAGGGTAAAGCTGCTAAATGCCAGAAGTCTTGACCTCAAGATGCATGCACTCGAAGCTCTCCTCAGTATGGAGAACATAGATATGTGCAGTGACAGAAACCTGGTTCAAGGCTCCAGAGAGCACCCCAGCACTACCAGGTTATACCTCATATAATGCTTTTCGGCCCCAAAACCCGGACCGAACCACAAAGGGAGGGGAGTTTCCATATTTATCAAGGATATCCACACCTCCAGGTTAGTGGCATTGCACGAAGTATCGGAGACCATCCATGTGCAACTGACAGTGGGCAAGACTGCTTTTCAGTTTATAGCATCCTACAGACCACCCTCTCAAAGTCAGGAATCCCACTCTACTTTCCTGAAAACAATGGAGAACATGAAGATCTCTCCTAACACCATTATATTGGGTGACTTCAACTACCCAAACATAGACTGGGAGCATTACTCAAGCCCCAGCACCTTAGCCCAAAGGTTCCTGGAATTTATAAACTCAAATGCTATGGAACAACTAGTGACCACTCCCACAAGAGGGGAAAACATACTAGACCTGATCATTACCAACATGGGGACTCTATGCTCCATACCAGAAGTATAATCCTCATTGGTAAGATCAGACCATAAATTAATTTCACTGGATATCCACATCCCAACCCCACCCCCAGCCCAGAAAACCACAGTGAAAAACTTCTCAAAAGCGAACTTCACACTTCTCAAAACCGAAGTGGAATCCTTCAAGGCCCCAGGGCCAGTGGAAACTACGGCCCAAGCTGCAAAATCCTATATAAACGCATTCTACGGACATCTCCAGGAATGCATGGATCATGCTATCCCAAACAAAATCAAGACCCAATTATCCAAAGGCAGGCGACCAGTCTAGTGGACCCCAGCCATAAATAAACTGAACAGAAGGAGGAAGCTACTACGTGATAGAGCAAAATCCCTAAAAGGGAAGGCATCTCTGATCAGTACTAGCAAAAAATTACGATCCCTCAAAATCCTCAAGACCAGCTTCGAGAGAAAAATTGCACAGGACACTAAAGACAATCATAAGGCTTTTTTCAGTTATGTTAAGAATCTGGGATGCAATTCCCAGACTTGTTCCGAGTTGATTCTAAACGACAAAAAAAATACACTGAACCCACAGACATCGCCAATATCCTGGCAGACAGGTTCAGTGCAAATAGAGCAAGTATCTATCCCGGCAGAGTGCAGCCTCCCAAACATCTCCGATGCTCAGGTGAAGGCCGCCCTCTCAAAAGCAAAAAACACTGCTTCTATGGGACCAGATGGCATCTCGGGTTGTGTCCTACATGAACTCCAAGAAGAACTAATCCTTCAAGTAAAACTGCTGTACGATCTCAGCCTCACTACAGGATATGTGCCCAAAGAATGGCGTACAGCAACAGTGGTCCCACTCCACAAAGGTGGCGCCTCTGCGGACCCTGGAAACTATCACCCCATAAGCCTGACTAGCCTAGTCTGCAAGGCTATGGAGAGGATCATCATGGAACTCATAAACAAAGACATTGGGGACCTACAGACACTAGATCCTACCCAATTTGGCTTCGTCAAGGGCAGATCCTGCCTTTTGAACCTGGTCAACTTCCTCGAAACAGTCACCAAGGCCATAGATGAAGGGAAGGTAGTCCACACAGCCTATCTGGACCTCGCAAAGGCATTTGACACAATACCCCACTCGGGCATCATATATAAGCTATCCAGCCTAAATATAAACCCCTATTGTCACAAGATGGGTCGCAAACTGGCTCAAAGACAGAACCCACAGAGTCAGAGTTGCTGGAGCCATGTCAGACTTGAAACCGGTCACAAGTAGCGTCCCACAAGGTTCTGTCCTGGGACCTCTTACTTTTCTGAGGTACAGGCCAACGTGGGAAGACTGACTCACCAAGTTCACAGATGACTGCAAACTGGGCGCCATAATCGACTCTCCAGCTGACACAAACATCCTTCAAAAAGGTCTCGCAGAGACGGATAACTGGTGCCAGAGCCATGGTCTAAAGCTAAATGCCAAAAAGTTTAGTCATACCCTTTGGCAAAAACAATGTAACCACAAATTACCACATAGGTGGTAACCCATTAAGTACAGAGAAAGTAATTCGGGATCTGGGCACCCAAGTTGATAGTAATCTCTCCTTTGACAACCACATTGCCAAAGTGGTTAGAAAGACCTTCTACATAGCCCACCTCATCATGAAAGGATTCACATCTAGATCAAGTGAGGTAATCGTGCCCCTTTATTCATCCCTCATCAGGCCCATCATAGAATACAATGCCCCCTTTGGGATGTACCTTACCAGACACCTGCAGCAATTAGAAAGACCCCAAAAGTACCTCACCAGGAGGATCAAGGGACTCAAAACAGATGCCATATGCTGCTCAGTTAAAAAAACTCCAGCTCTACTCAGTTGCATACCACCTACTTCGAGGCGATCTATGCCTGACATATAAAGCTATGTCCAACCCAGAATTAATGGACATGCTCCACCTCAGTAAATCTAAATCCCTTAGAGCCACGTGCTCGAGGGACTTGAACCTCAGCACAGAAATAAATAGAACATGCTGGAGGGACAGATTCATAACCCAGAGGCTCTCTTCGCTCTGGAATAGAATTCCAATTCATGTTAGGCAGAGCACCTCACTGACTCTCTTCAAGAAGATTCTTGATGAGTGGATGGGGGATCGTAGGTTTGTCCCGGAGATTACTTCCGTGTCACTATTAGACAGAGGCACAGTAAACTAAACTTTAAAAAGGGCACAGTATACTCAAATCAAGGGGTGGCATAAGCCAAACACAATCGGGCTAGGCTTATAAATGCCCCAGGGCAGATAGCCTAGTATGAACCTATAACTTCCTAGTGGAAGGTTTATGCGAGGACATGAGGATGCGCGTCACAGCAGATGAAAAATCATGAAGCCCGACTAGGGATGAAATTGGAGCAGCCACACTGTCAAGTTGAGGGTGTGGAGGCAGGGGTGAAGGGAGCCTGACGTGTGTCAAGAGGTCTGGCACTGGGTCCAGAGTCTATGGATCGTCTAGTAGATGAGGCCCGAGAAAAAGGAACCAAATCTGGCGAGGCCAGTAAGGAGTGAGGAGAATCATTTTGCTTCCCAATAGTTTCGCTTTCTGAATCACTTTGGATAGGACAGGAAAGGGAGGGAAAGCATAAAGGAGTCCCAGAGGCCAATCGTGAACGAGTGCGTGCGTCTCCCCCGGAGAGGGGATAAGGGAAAAGTAGCTGCTGCATTTGGAGTTGATCGGACTGATGAAGAGATCGCAGCAAGGCTGTCCCCATTTGCGGAAGATCTGTTCTGCTACTTCCGGATTCAGAGTCTGCTATCACATTGGTTGTCCCTGGGATGTGCGTTGCCACCAGAAAGTGTTGGAAAGAAATTGTCCACTCCCAAACACGAAGGGCCTCTCGACAAAGGGGGTAAGATCTGGTTCCTCCTTGTCTCTGTTGAGATACCATACCACTTGCATGTTGTCTGATTGGATTGCTATCGTCCCTAGAGGAAGGAAGTTGTAAAGTGCCTGCAACACTAGAAGCACTGCTCTCATCTCTAAGACACTGATATGCAGGTAAGCCTCGTGATCTTGCCATGTGCCTTGGACAGTCCTCCCTAGATAATGCCCCACCCCCAGTGAGGCATCCATGGTCACAGTAGGAACAGGTTGGCGAAGAAGGAATGGAGTGCCCGTTGTTCGTTTGTCAGGTTGAATCCACCAATGAAGGTCCTTTTTGCAAGACTCTTATGATGTGGTGAGATAGAGGCGGTTGTTGAAAAGACCACTGGGACGATAGAAGCCACTGGAGGATTTGCATATGTAGTCTGGCTAGAGGGACTAATGTTATGGTGGAGGCCATGGTCCCTAAGAGTTTCAGCACAGTCTTTGCCTTGACTTTCTGTAGAGGAAGTAGACGGAGAATTTGTTGTCCAAGGTTCTGCACTCTCTCTGCAGGTAGACGAGCTAACATGGCGACTGTATTTCTGCGCCTATAAAGTCACAAACTGAGAGGGCGATAAGGCAGACTTTTCCCAATTTATTGTAATCCCCAGCTGGGAACAAAGCTGGATGGTGGAATCTCTGGTATGTAGGAGTAGATGACTGGTGGTGGCAGTCAGCAGCCAGTCATCCAGGTACGGAAACACTTGGAATCCTAGACGTCTCAGGTGAACTGTCACTACTGCCATACATTTGGTGAACACCCTGAGGGCTGTGGTGAGACCAAAGGGCAGAGCACGAAATTGGTTGTGACTGGCTCCCAGCTGGAAGCGCAAGTGGCTCCTTGACGTTCTGTCCATTTTTATATGGTAGTACACATCTTGGAGATCTATGTAGCACATCCAATTGTCTCTCCCTAAGAGGGTGTATAGACTGCAATGTCACCATCCAGGACTTGGCCTTCTTTACAGATTCATTTAGTTTGCTGAGGTCCAAGATGGGCCTCCAGTCCCCTGTACTTTTTGGCACTAAAAAGAATCTGGAGTAAGTTCCTAATCCTTTCGGGTCTGCGGGGCCAGTTTGGATGACTGTTTGCGAGCAACTTCTACAGTTGCTTGATCCTTGTGATTGGGTGGAACATCTGGGATCTTCTTGGGAGTGTGAGGTGGAAGAGAAAAGGGTATGGAGTAACCTCTGGTGATTATTCTTTGTACCCATTTGTCTTGGGTGATGTTTAGCCAGGCTTCTGGATACAAAGATATGCAACCCCCGACGGGCTCCAGAGAAGCACAGCCGGGCCCCACATCTGGAATGCTGATAGGGACGGCCTCGAAACGAATCATGGCCTCCCTGGTTTTGCCAACCCCCCCCCCCCTGCCTCTAGGGTGACTTCTACCATTAGCTCCTCCTCCCATCTCTGAAGGAGGAGTCACCCTGTGCATCCGGGAAAAATCTCTGGGACTTCTTGAACCACATCTTACCACCTCTCTGACCCTTAGGATATGGTCTAGAGGGGATGGTAAAAAGTACTCCCACGGCAGAGAGAGTTTTCCCTTCTTGTTCGCATCTGGCGAGTATCTTTTACCTTGGGTCCAACAATGAAGAACCGTCAAAGGGGGCGTTGGTAAAGGTAGACTTGAACAGCTCTGCAAAATTAAATAAGCGCATCCGGCAGTGTCTCCTAAGGGAAACTCCTGAACCCGCTGCCCTGCTCGCTCCGTCGGCTGCATAAGAGATCAGCCTCATAGAGGAGTTGACAATGGAATTTAAAGGTGGATAACTGAGCAGACATCTTCTCAGGGACTCCTTCAGTAGATGTACCTTGAAGAGCATCTCCTAACTCCTTGAGGAGATCTCTTTGAAGCCTCGTAAAATGTGTTAGATAGTTCAGCGATCTGAGTGTAAAAAGCCACTATCTATGCATAGTTCGAGACTCCTTATTCGGTGGATGGACAGATTAAGTCTCCGCTAGCTCCTTCTTAGTGGCCACCACCATGGCATCTACAGGCATGCCCTTAGGCAAAAAAATCTCTCTTTAGGGGCAGACAGAAATTTATTGGGTCTTCAGGGAACTGGGTCCACGGCATCAGGAGTCTCCCACACTTTCCGACTAACCAGGTCTAAAAATTCATCAAAAGGTGGAGACACCCAGAAGGCTGAAGGTTGAGACCCGAAAGCCTACAGGTACACTGACTCCTCATCAGAAGGTGTGACAGTATGCCAGCCGCCTCTCTGCTTAAAGATCTCCAAGATGTCTACAAAGGAGACATCAGAGGACGACTTGGGGGACCCTTCTGACTCCTCGAGGTCAGTGCCTGAAGTGAAGGACTCATCCGGGGAGTCTACATGCTTCCTCTTGCATGTCCTTTTCAGAGGGGGCTCCTCAGAAGGATATTCTGGGGACGTCTTGGAAGACTGGCGGACACCCAACGGGGGCTCCTGAGGCTGCGGGTCTCTGCTGTCGAGAGAGGGAGTAGGTGCTGAGACAGAGGTCGGTGCTTGAGGGGGAACAACGTCGGTACCCTTGCGTGGAGTTGATGAGCGAGACAGCACACTCATGTCGAAAGCAGATCTCTCCGGATTCGAAGACAGCCCCGGTTCCGAGGAAACAGAGGTAGTCATCGGCTCCAGAGTGACCGGCTCAGAGATGGATATAGGGTCCGAGCTCACCCTAGCCGACGCACTGAGAGGGAGACTCTGAACAGAGGAGGTTCGGGTCCAAGTGTCCCTGTCAAGCCAGACTGGTGAGCTTCGGTTCCTAGACACCACTGACAACGCTGAAGGTGTCGTTGCGGAACTTAGCTCCAAGACAGCCACGAGGGGAGCTGGAACGGAGGGTTCCACAAGTGGCACCGGAAAATCCGGCTCGGAGGAGGAACCACAACAGGGAGGATGGACTCAGGTGGCTCCAGAACTGACTGGGTCAGAGCCAACAAACAATTTGGGCATGGCAGACTACTTCAGGAGTATAAGCACTACTCTCTCCACACCTTCCTCTGACAAGCTCTTGGAGGATCTGGATGACGGGGTAGGTGATCTGGATCTCTGTAAAATTGGAAATCTTAAGGTTTGGGAGACCAGCAAAGGATCTTTGGACCGGCTCCAAAGTAATTTTTCAGTAGTCTGCTCCGAAAGGCTTGAGGCCGACACTGACGTGTCAACAATAGACAACCTTGACCATCTCAGAGGACAGTGGAGCCAAGGAGGCTAAAGTTTCATCAAGTTTAGATGGCTTCTGAGGAGGTTCCGATACACTAGTCAGCGCCGGAGAATGCCTCTTGGCCGACTTAACTTTCTCTTTTTTGGAGGAATGTGATTTGGATGAAGAAGTACGGAGACCTTTCAAAATTAACTTGTTCTTCCGCTCCTGGAGAACTCTGGGGCTAAAGGAATGGCAGAATAAACAAGTTTCCCGAAAATGAATGGCTCCGAGACAATATGCACAATTACTATGGCCATCCGTAATGAACATCTTCTGGGAGCACTCAATATATTTTTTAAAACCCAAAGGCTTGTAGTCTTTAGACATGTTGTAGAGCTATGTAATAAAGCAGTACACAACAAGGACTAGGGTCCTCCAACTTAAACGGGCCTAACACACACAGACACACACACACAGACACACACACACAGACACACACACACAGACACACACACACAGACACACACACACAGACACACACACAGACACACACACAGACACACAGACACAGACACACACACACAGACACACACACACAGACACACACACACAGACACACACACACACACACACACAGACACACACACAGACACACACACAGACACACACACAGACACACACAGACACACACACAGACACACACAGACACACACAGACACACACAGACACACACAGACACACACAGACACACACAGACACACACAGACACACACACACACACACACGAGTAAAGAGGACTAGGTCCTCTAACTTAAACAGGCCTAGCCCCGAGTAAAATATGAAAATAGGAGAGGACTAGGTCCTCTAACTTAAACGGACCTAGCTAGATAGGCTAAGTCGTAGAAAAAGGCCAGAAACTAACAGCAGTCAAAGAAACGAGCAAACACTGCATGCAAGCTTAACTTTTCTAAAAATTAGAAAAACAAAGGCCTGCGCAGACCCGCAGAAATATCAATATTAACAAGAAACTAGCACACAGGATACCAAAATGGAGAACAACAAGGGCCAACGGCCAACCAGTTCTCAAACTAATTTAACAAAAAATACTTCTAAACTATTCTAAACACGTCTAACACTATTAAGCACTATCTAGTAATAAGATAACTAGCTATAGAAACAGTAAAGTGATGAGACAAAAAAAGTTTAAACTTAGCCAAGCAAGAAGCACTTCTGAACTCGTAGACACGGCAAACAAGATCTGGGGATTGTACTAGTGCACTATGGGCTACTTACCTAGCCACGAGCCAACTAAGAGACTTTGAACTTTGTAAGAAGTCGAGTCGGAGCAGAGGATCAGCTCCGAACCCATATGCAAGAATGAAGGTGAGATAGGACTACAGAACAATCTTTTCAGCTTTTATACCAAAAACAGCCATATCACACTGAACGGTTAAAAACAAGAAGTTATGTACTCACTATAACGTTCGATGTATGTAGTCCATCTCGCCTCACATTCTTACCCATGGGGTCGGAGCCGAATGTCGGCTCCGACTCGGCCGTACTTTTTAGCTCGAAGTCTTTCTATTGGCTGGGCTAAGATGGTATCCCATGCTGTACTGCTCTATCTCCAGATCAAGTTTGCTGCGAGCACCAGCACTCATTCTCCATGCATAACACCCAAGGAAAGAAAAAACAAACCAAGAATGAAGGGAACTCTGAAACCAGGCCTAACCTCCAGGATGGGAGAAGGTGGGGGCGGTAAGTAAGAATGTGAGGCGAGATGGACTACATACATCAAACGTTATGGTGAGTACATAACCTCTTGATGTTATGTAGTCCAATCTCGCCTACATTCTTACCCGTGGGACAGCGCACCCAGCACCTAAATCCTGGGAGGCTCAGTGGAAAATACTCCTGAGCACTGTGGAACCAAAGGAAGACCTGCCCCTAGATACCACATCTAACTTGTAATGAGTAACAAAGGCGTGAGGAGATGCCCAAGTAGCCACAGCACAAATATCATCCATAAACAATCTGTCCTGAAAAGCTGTAGATGTAGATACAGACCGGGTAGAGTGAGCCTTCACCCAGAACTGTAACCCCCCCCCCCCCCGAGGTATAAATAAAAGAAATACAACTGGAAATCCACCTGGACAACGTGACTTTGGAAACAGGAAACCTAATTCTGTTTTCCGAAAATGAAACAGAACAGATTTTCTGAGGACTTTCGTTCTGTGCAAATAAAAACGTAATTGTCTGTGCACATCCAATTGATGAAATTTGAATTCTGCCTTGTTTGAGAATTGAGGAAAAAACACTGGCAATTCAATAGATTGGGAAGAAAGGAGGGGTTCGGTCTGAGAGAAACCCCGTCCTTATGAAAAATCAAATAAGGGGGGGGGGTTGATCAAGCTTGAAGCTCCGAAATGCGTCTGGCTGACGTGATGGCTACCAAAAAAAAACAAACAGTCTTCCAAGTTAAGAATTTTAAATCGCAAGTGGCTGCAGGCTCAAAGGGGGGTGAAGTAAGACCCTGCAGAACAAAGTTTAAGTCCCAAGACATAACAGGTTCCAAGACTGGAGGACGAAGTAAAGTGCCCTTCAGGAAAGCCTTACAGGGTCTATGTGCCATTAGACTAGGTTAGACTGCGACATGAAAGGTAGAAATCGCCACCAACTGGACTTTAATGGTTGTGGCCGCTGAACCCTGGTTAAAAAGCATAGACAGGAACTCCAATACAGACGAAATTGGAGCTGTGTAAGGGTCAATCTTTTTGGCATGTGCCCAGATTGAAAACCTCTTCCATTTGCTGTAATAAATCTTCCTGGTCGAAAGCTTATGAGAGGAAGATAAAATATGAACCACCTCCGGCAAAAATTGGTGAAGCCTAACTAATGACGGAAGTGGAGTAGCCAGGCTGTCAACCGGAGGGTCCGAAGAGAGGGATGGAGCTGCCCTGACAGAGTCTGGTTGTGGGTCCAGAATCCAAGGCGCGTCCATGAGATAGGGATGGAGAAAGGGGAACCAAATTTGATGAGGCCAGTGTAGGGCAATCAGAATCATTTTGCTTTCCAAGGATTGCGCTTTCTGAATAACCTTTGACAGCAAGGGAACTGGAGGGAAGGCATATAGTAGACATGAGGGCCAATCGTGGACTAGAGCGTCCCTGGGCGACTCCCCCTGAGGGGGGGGGATCAGGGTGAAGTAGCTGCTGCATTTGGCACTGAGGGGTCTGGTAAAAAGGTCGCAGCAAGGCTGACCCCACCTGCGGAAGACCTGCTCCGCAACTTGACAGTTCAGGGACCACTCGTAAGGCATCAAATTGCTCTGCTTAGCCTGTCTGCGATCACACTGGACTTTCCCGGAATGTGTGTTGCTACCAGAAAATGTTGGGAAGACACTGCCCACTGCCACACTCACATGGCTTCTCTGCAAAGGGGATACGACTTGGTTCCTCCCTGCTTGTTCAGATACCACACCACTGACATACTGTCTGAGTGGATTGCAATAGTCCTGAGAGGAAGAAAATTCTGAAGAGCTTGCAACGCTAGTAGCACAGCTCTTATCTCCAGGACATTGATATGCAGATGCATCTCGTGCTCTTGTCAAGTGCCTTGGACTGTCCTGCCTAGATAATGTCCCCCCCCATCTGGGAGGCATCCATGATCACCGTGGCAACCAGGGGTGCAGGAACGAAGGGCTTTCCCGCACTGAGGTTGTCGGTACGAAGCCACCAACTGAGATCCTGTTTGCACCTGTCTGAGTAGAACAGGGTGAGAAAGTGGAAGACGTTGGAGACCACTGGGCGAAGAGTAGCCACTAAAGGAGCCTCATATGTAACCTTGCCAGAGGGACTAACATAACTGTAGCAGCCATTGTCCCCAACAATTGGAGGACCCATCTTGCCTTCACTCTTCTCAGAGGGAGCAAGGCGTAAACCTGTTGTAAGACTCTGATTCTTTCCTGCGGTAGAAACGCCCGCATGAGGACGGTGTCCAATTCGGCGCCTATAAAAAAGTGACACGCTATGAGGGCAACAAGGCACATTTTTCCCAGTTCAATGTGATACCCAACTGTTGACATAGGTTGACAGTAGTGTCCCTGGTCTGAAGTAGTAGATGCCTGGTGGTGGCAGTAAGGAGACAGTCGTCCAGATACGGAAACACTTGGAATCCCTGATGTCTCAAGTGAGCAGTCACCAATGCCGTGCATTTGGTAAACACCCTGGGGGCTGTGGTGAGATCAAAGGGCAGGTCTCAAAACTGAAAGTGACCGTCTCCCAGCCGGAAGCGTAGGTGACTTCTGGATGCCCTGTCCATCTTTATGTGGTAGTAAGCATCCTTGAGGTTGATGGAGCACATCCACACTTCTTTTCCCAACAATAGAATAGACTGCAATGTGACCATTCGGAACTTGGACTTTTGCACATGGGTGTTCAATCGGCTGAGATCCAAAAATGGGTCTCAGGTCCCCTGTTTCAGCACCAAAAAGAACCTGGAGTAAGTCCCTAATCCGATCTGGTCTGAGGGGACATGTTGGATGGCTCCTTTTTCTAGCAGCTTTGAAACTACTGAAACTGCGTAATCCCTTTGACTGGGTGGAACATCTGGGATTTTCTTGACTGGAGGGGGATTTGACGAGAAGGGAATGACATATCCTCCGGAAATTATTCGTAGAACCCATTAGTCCTGGGTGGTATCTTGCCAGGCCTCCGGGTATAATGAGATTCGACCCCCAACTGGCTCCGGAAACACAGTCGGGCCTCCCATCAGGGGCAGCGGTAGGGAAAACTACAAAAGGAATCAGTCTCCCGAGTTGTGAGGGCCTCCTCTGCCCCTAGGGCAGCGTCTCCCTGAATAACCACCCCCTCCCCTGCCTCTGGAGGGGGGCTCACCTTGTGCACTGGGAAAAAAATTCTGATTTCTTGAACCACATGTTGCCACCCCTCTGGGCCTTGGGATAAGGCCTAAAGGAAAGGGAAAAACGGACTCCTACGGCAGACAAAGTTTTCCCTCCTGCTCACATCTAGTCAGAGTGTCTTTCACCTTGGTTCTGAACAAAGAGGAACCATCAAACGGGGCAGGGGTGAATGAAGACTTGAAGGCCTCCGCAAAATGACAAAGGCGCATCCAGGCCTGCCTCCCAAGAGCAACTCCTGAACTTGCTGCCCTACTCGCTCCCTCGGCTGCATAGGAGATTAGCCTCATGGAGGAGCTTGCAATAAAATTGAGGGTAGACATCTGAGCGTTGACCTTCTGGGCCACCGCCTTTGAAACGTTACCCGAGAGTATCTCCAAGCTCCTTGAGGAGTTCTCTCTGGAGCCGTGTAAAGTGTGTTAATTCAGTGACCGTAAGGTAAAGGTCGCTGAAGAAAACGTCTGCTTCTCATACCGGTCCACAGACCAAGACTCTGTGTTAGGGGGCTGGGCAGTGGAAGAAGTCTCAGCCAATTCCTTCTGGGTGGCAGCTGCTACAACCATGGCATCCACAGGGACTCCCTTGGATAGAAAATTCCTTATCAGGAGGAGCACAAAAATTTATTGGGTCTCCCGAGGACTGGTTCCACAGAGTCCGGGGTTTCCCACACCCTTTGACAAACCAAATCCAGAAGCTCGAAGGGTGGAGATACCCAGGAGGCGGAGGGCTGAGCACCAAAGGCTTTCAGGAAGACAGACTCCTCCTCGGAGGGGGCTTTGGATGGCCAGTCACCTCTTTGCTTCAAAATCCCTAGGATGTCAGAGAAAGAAACATCCTCAGAGGATGACTTGGGGGACCCCTCCGATTCCTCGAGGTCTGTGTCTGATGTGAGATAGACTCATCCTGGGAATCTACGTGCTTCCTCTTGCACGTTTTCTTTCTGGGCATCTCCTCAGGCAAAAACTGAGGGGCCCTCAGAAAAATGGGGACCACTTGTGGGGGTACCCTGAGGCCTTGGGGCTCCACTGTCCAGAGATAGATGGCGATCAGAGACCTGCACCAGTGTTGTAAGGGACAGAATGACCGACCCCGTATGATGCCGCTGACTACCTGGCCAGCGCGCTCCACATGGCCTCGAAGGCTGGTCCTCACGGATCCGAAAAACGACCAGCTTCCGAAGCAGAGACAGGAGTCAGGCTTCCCCATGCCAAAGCGCCGAGAGGGAGACTAGGAGCCGAGAGGTGTCCCGAAGCCTCTCCCTTCGGTCCGACCAGGAATCCTGAGTCCTGAACCCCATGGATGGCGCCGGAGCAGACGTCGGAACAGATAAGCCAGGAGGGGCTGTCGGAACTGACCTAGGGACATCACACGGAGCCGAGCACTCTGGCTCCGAAAGCCAAGATGCGCTTGGAGGAGGAAGTATCGATGCAGGTTGAGGGACCTGCTCCAGAGCAGACTGGATCGGAACAGAGAACAATTTAGCCAGTACCGGTGACTGAGGTTTCTGCACCACTATCAACGTCCACATCTGACAAGTTTCTGGAAGATTTGAAGGATAGGGAAGGAGATAGAGACGACCTCTCTGAAGGGGACCTGCGAGGAGGGGATACTGTCCTAATGCTATGCGACTGGCTCCAAACAGGCTCAAAGAAAATTGGAGCCGAAGCAGGTTCCATAACCACTGACACTTCCTGCGGCCCAGAGGACAATGGAGCCGAGGATATCGATGAAGACTTTGCTATTTTCTCTGGTGGCTCTGAGGAGACTGATGGAACCGGAGATCGCTTTTTTGCTTTTGAAGATTTTGCCTTAGAGCTGGAAGCACTCTACAGACCCTCCTCGAAGGAGGGTTTCAGAAGTCCCTTCAATATCAATTTGTTCTTCCTTTCCTGAAGAACACGCGGGCTAAAGGCATGACAGAAACTACACGATTCCTGGAGATGAATCGCTCCCAGACAGTACACACAGAGTGTCCATCAGTAATGGACATTTTATAACTGCACTTGGAGCACTTCTTGAAGCCCGAGGGCTTATGCACCTTAGTATCTTTGGACATAGTTAACCAACAACAAGCAACTAACTGAAAAATAGACCAACGGTCAAACAGTCACAAGCGCGGGAATAAACCAAACAGACAGAACACCACAAAGATCTCCAACTCAAACTATCCTTGGACGCAAATACAAGGGGGAGGACTAATTCCTCTAATTTAAATGGTTTTAGTCCACGGGAAGACTTTAGCACACAAGGAAAGCAAGGGGACAGACTAGGTCCTCTAACTGAAATGGGCCTAGCCTGTTGGAAACAGCTAGTGGGATACCACAGAATACGCAATCAAGAAAACACAACTTTTCCACAATACAGTCAAGAACACACACAAATGCTATTAAAATAGCTTTTTTGCAAAAACTTCTCTGATATAAGAAAAAGGGTACTTAGCCATAGCCAAGACAGACCACACCCAAGCTACACGAACAGCAAACGAGATCTGGGAATAGACAGCAGTGCAGCATGGGATACCATCTTAGCCCAGCCAATAGAAAGACTTCGAGCTAAAAAGTATGGTAGAGTCAGAGCAGACATTCGGCTCCGAACCCATGGGTAAGAATGTAGGTGAGATTGGACTACATAATATCACATTTTCAAGCCAAATATGGGAGATACAGCAATTAAAAAAATGATACCCAAAGATAAATCTTGGAATTAAAGAGAGGACAAACAAGAAATCCTAATGTGGACAGTTGCATCCCAAATTAATTTTATGCAGAAGAAAAAGCAGGAGACTCATCTTTATGGGTTCTCATACAATTCTGACAACTGTACTCAATACCCAAAGATACGAGGCAAAAACATCTTAAGTAGATGCAACCAGTGTTAGATCACCATTTGTGAAGTACTTGAAATAGCTAAAGTTTCTTTGCACATCCAAAGTCACAGAAGCATTTAACCCAAAAAGACAGTCTCATGCAACATGAGGAGGTATGGTTCATCATCACAGCATGCAGCTCTGAACCCACACGCACAAAAAAAAAGTGCACAGTATACTGAACCAATTACATGGACATCTTTACTGAATTAACCTCCATCCAAATTAAATCAACTATGCAACAAAAGTAGTCCCCCGGTATAGATGTGCTAAAAGCAAGAAATTAAGGATGAGTAAATAAAGCCCCTCTTGAAAATCTTTAAACAGCAAGTACACCTAGCAGAGCTACATTGGATCAAGAAGCTTTGAAAAAGGTCGATCACTCCCTTCAGGACTGTTGTCAAATTAATTTCTTACCCCCTGAAAAGGGAAACCAGATTACAGTGTTTTGAAAAGTACGGAGTACATAGAAGCTGCTGCTCAACCATCTGCAGCAAAGACATACTTGCAGTGCATAAAGAAGACAGCTACGCCTGACAGAATGACCTTTTAGAATAATGGCAGAAGACAAATGGACCTTTTAATGACAAAACATTACAGTTAGCTAAACTTGTGTAGAGTACTTGTTTCACAACTTTCCTTTCCCTCCTTTACTTGTAAAAGTGATCTGGTTCAAAATCACAGAAAAGTGACTGTCTGTTCTCTGCATCTGGGCAAAAGGTCAGAAAATAGAACAGCTGGTCAAAAATATTTGTCAGGCAGCAAACCACTGACGAAAACTGATAAAAAGTATTCACAATATTAACTGGGCTTAAAGACAGGACCTTTGCTGATGGTACAGGTTGAGATTTCCCTCCTCTGAGAACCTCTCAACAGTAAATTCCTGGATTTCACACACACTGTGCTCAAAGAATGTATGCACACAGTTCTTGACCCTCTGAAGAAACCCCAATGACAATGAAGGACCACACTTCGAAAGACAAAGAACAAGATTACAAACAAGACACACTTTATGGGACATTTACAAAGTATTGGTGGAAGGCTTTACAAGCCATGGAGGTTGGCATAAGGAAAGAGTACACAGTACAGGAGATCTTCTCAAATAAATTACCTTACTCAGAAAGGTCCTCAACAGTGGGCAGTGGCTGGTAAGAAAAGTACAATTGTGTACACTTACCATAAATGTACATGTTGAGTGTATTCACTGTTGCAGTCCTAACCAATGGGTTATCTGGCTCCCGGTAGCCTTTGATCGGCCAGAATACCAAAAGTAAATATGACATTAGCTGTCATCTGTTGTAAAGGACGTCCGATGCAAAAGGAGGCAGCCAACGTCACTTCAGTCTTTCTTGTCATAACAGTCAGGAGCCCCCAGAAAACAAGGTTTAAACCAAAATAACTTTGGCAAATAAAACCAAATTCAGGCTGTACATTAGGAAAGGAGAGCAGGAGAAGACCAAACAGAAAGGGGGAAGGAGGGAGGGAAACCAGGACTGCATCAGTGAATACACTCTAACATCTACATTTATGGTAAGTGTACACAACTGTACTATGTTCATAGTGTTTCACTGTTGCAGTCCTAACCAATGGGTTGATTACCAAAGCTCAGAGAAAAGGGAAGAGGTACCAACAGAATCAGGGATTGGAGAGAATGCCCTGCAGAACAACAGTGGTACCCTGCCCTGGCTCTAGAAAACAAAGGCAAATTAGAATGCTTTGTGAAAGTGTGAACAGAAGACCATGTGGCGGCCTCCAACATGTCTTTAGTAGGAACACCCCTTAAAAAAGGGATGCAGAATTGGAAGCTGCTCTTGTGGAGTGGGTCCTAAACCCTTGAGGAGGAACCTTGCCATGAAAGGAATAGCAAAAAGAAATACAATGTGCAATCCACTTAAAAATGGTTTGTTTAGTGATGGCTTTGCCCTGAGCTCCAGGAGCAAAACTGACAGAGTTCCGAAGGTCTTTTGTCCTGTCCAGGTAAAACCTGAGCTGTCTGTGCACATCAAGAGTATGTAGGATCCTTTCACCTTTATGTCGGGGATTAGGAAAGAAAATAGGAAGGTGTATGGACTGATTAAGAGTCAGGCTAGAAACCACCTTAGGCATAAAAGAGGGATTGGTTCTCAAAGAAACACGATCTGCATGGAAAATAAGAAAAGACTCCACAGCCATCAAAGCTTGCAGCTCCAAAACCCTCCTTGCTGAAGATATAGCCAAGAGGAAGGCAGTCTTCCAAGAGAGAAACTTTAAATCTACAGTGGCAGCTGGTGCAAAAAAAAAAAATAAAAAAAAAAAAAGTGTGTGAATTTCTCTAGAACAAAATTAAGATCCCGGCTTGGAGTAGGTGCTCTTCTGGGAGGTTTTAAGTTGCAAGCACCTCAGAAACATTTTCATCAAGGGATGAGAGAAAATGGGTTGCTCAAAAGAACAATGAGCAGAAATGGCTGAAGCATGGATCTTGATAGAGGAAAAAGAAAAAAAAAACACTGAAGCAAAATCAGCCAAGTATTCCAGGATCAGAGAAAGAATAGGCTGAGAAGACGATTTCCCCTGTAGCATGCATCCAATGAGAGAATCTTTCCCATTTGTCAGCATAGGACGTCCTAGTTGCTAGGCCTCCTGAAGTACATTAACCACATGCTAGGAAAGAGAAGAAATGGACCGATTCATACAATGAGCCATGCTGCCAAATGGAGAGATTTAAGATGAGGATGTAGAAGGTTTCCCCCTTCCTGAACCAAAAGATCTGGTTTCAGAGGAAGACTCCAAGGAGGAAATTGGGAGAAAATGCAAAGCAGTGGATACCAATGCTGTCTGGGCCAGTCTGGAGCTATGAGAATAGTCCTTGGTCTTTCGTCCCTGATCTTCAATAATACTCTGGGAAGAAGAGGAGGGAATGCATAAACTGACAGAAGCGTCCAAGGGAATGACACGGCATCCACTCTCCAGGCCTTGCTGTGATGCTGTCTGGTGCAAAAAAAAAAGTGGTAGAAGGTGGTTGTCTGGGAAGGAGAAAAGTTCCACCTGAGGAGTGCCCCAACATTGAATGATGCTGTAAAAGACTGCTCTGTTCGGTTGCCACTCATGAGGATCCAGGGTCCGTCTGCTAAACTTGTCTGCCACAATATTGAGTCTCCCTGGAAGAAACTGAGCTAGAAGATGCAGGCCGAAGGATGCTGCTATGGACCACAGAATCATGCTCAGTCTGCACAAGGGGTAAGAACGAGTCCCTCACTGTTTGTTGATGTACCACATGACTGTGGTGCTGTCTGTCCTGACAAGCAGAGTTCCTGGAAAAAGAAGATGCTCGACAGCTAATAAGGCTTGCTGAACTGCCATCAACTCCTTTAGGTTATGTGCAGGTGCATCTGCTGGGCATTCCAATGTCCCTGTATGCATCTGCCATCCAGGTGAGCTCCCCAGGCATAGTGCAATGTGTCCGTAAGAACTTGAACGGCAGGAGGTGGGAGAAAAGGCATGCCCTTGTTTTGTAGACAGGCTGTCGCCCACCATAGAAACTCTGTCTGCAGACATGGAAGCAGAGGAATTATCATATCCAGGTCCTGTGTGTGTTGACACCAAAGATTGAGGCACCACTGCAATTTCCTCATATGCAGTCTTGCATATGGAATCTTGAGGCACCACTGCAATTTCCTCATATGCAGTCTTGCATATGGAATCATGAGAATGCAAGAGGCCATGTATCCCAGAACATGCAGGTATTTCCTTGCAGAGAGCTGGGACAGGCTTGCCAAATCCTTGAAGTAAACTGAAGAGAGTTGCCCGCTTCTCCTGGGTGAGATATAACATCTGGGTGGCTGTGTTCAGACTCCCTCCCAGGAATGTTATCTCCTTGGATGGCACCATTTTTGTAACCCAGAGAAGAGTCTTTACAAAATTCCAGATCCTTTAACAGGTGTTCTTGAGAATTTGCTTAAATTAGACAGTCGTCCAAGTATGGAAAAATCTGAATTTTCTTCTGCCTGCAAAAAGCAATGACTGGAGCTAGGCACTTCGTGAAAACTCTGGGAGGAGTAGATACGCCAAACGGCAGCACAGAGAATGGATAATGTTGCTTGCCCACTCTGAAACGAAGGTATTGCCTGCAACTTTCCCTGATAGGGATGTGCAAATAAGCTTCTTTGAGATCCAAAGTTACTAGCCAGGAGTCCTGGTCTAACATTGGTAGCAACTGATGCAGAGTGAGCATTTTGAACTCTGGAATTACCAAGACAGTGTTCAGAATGGATAGATCTAGGATAGGATGCCAAGACCTTTCTTTTTTTGGAATTACGAAAAGTCTGGAATAGAAGCCCTGGCCTACCTGCTGAGCAGGAACGGATTCTACTGCCCCCCCCCCCCCGATGTAACAGACGAAATTTGCTTTTCTACTTCTGCCCTTTGGTTTGGAGGAGTGTCCGGGAATCCTTTGGATACTTGAAAGGTGTGGAAAGAAAATCCGTGATCTAGGGATACAGTTCTGAGTAACCATTTGTCGTCCATGATGGTGGCCCAAACATTTACAAAAAAAGCCAACCTTCCCCCTAAAGGATTCTCCGGGCAAGCAGGAATAGGAAGAAGTTGGACGGAGTCATTGAGAATGCTTGGATTGAGATGTAGGCTTAGAACTGCCCATCTTGGAAGTGGAAGCATGCCAACGCTTAGACCTTTGAGGGGTAGCCATCTGCCCCCTAGAAGATTTCTAACCTCTAGTCCTACAGCGGTTCTGTCTGCTGGTATCAGGAAACCATCCAACTCTTAGAAGGGTAATTCCTGCTGAAGCGAGGAGGTAGGACTTGCAGAAAGCCTAACAGTTTGCATAGACTTGGCCTTATCCTCCATCTTTTTGAGCACTTCCTCTGCTTTCCTGCCAAAATGATTGTCCTTATGCAAATGTACATCCAAATGCTTAGACTTGACAGGCTCTGGAAGGGGCTGCTCCCTGAGCCAAGCATGCCTTCTGAGAACAGATCCAGTAGCTGTAGGCCTGCAGGAGGCTTCCAGAATGTCAAAACCACAATGTAATGAAGGTTTATTGACAAGACTGGCAGAATTCAGCAAATCCTGCATATCTTTACTCTCTGCTAAGAGAGGCACACTTGCAATCTTTGCCTTAATAGCCTCCAAGGTGTGCTGCTGACACTTAAGCATATGAAAAAGGCAATTAGTAGACCTAATAGCAAGAGTGGCAGAGGTATACATTTTTTACCCCACCTATCTAGGTTCCTAGATTCCCTGTCGGAAGGAACAGGATTCTTGGTAACAGTGGCTTTAACTCCTTTAGGCCCTTGAGAAAAACTCTGGGTCAGCTAGCGGATTCCTAAACGGAAACAAATGAGAATCCGGGACTCTCAAGTACCTGTCAGGTTTCCTGGGAGCAAGAGGAACTGAATTTGGAGTAAAGGAATTTTCCACAAAACCATCAACCACTTGCAACACTGGAGAAATAGCCAGAGGCTTATGCTGAGGCAAATCCAAAAACTCCCTGATCCTTTTCTTAGATTGGGGATAATCCTGACTTTCCCATTTAAAAGGCTCCCTGAGAGTATTCAAAGTATCACCAAAAGAGAAATCCTCTGGAGGGGAAGCAGAAGGAATGGATTCCTCGGCATCTAAATCTTCAAAAGGAGAAAAAAACCTGAGAAACTTCTAGCATTTCTGCTGATGAAAAGGAAGTATCAGAACCTGAATAAGACAAAGCCTCAGGAGAGACATCCCTACCCCTTTTTGAAGGAGGAGGCTGTGAACCCCTAATAAAAGTCAAAAGGTCATTAGCCATTTTAATGATTTGAGAATGAGGGGAATGAGAGGAAACTGGAGCCCGTTTCTTCACAGGCTTACGACTGGAATATTTACCTGCAAGTCTGAAGGACTCAGTAAGCCTGGCAACCGCTGAAGTAGTGGCAGAGGTTGTTGGTATGAGTTTGCTGTCCAAATGAATAAGAGAAGCCTCTGACACCGGAGCCAGCTTAGCAGCTCCAGCTGAAGAGGCAACAGGCGGAAGGTCAGAAGACAAAATGGAAGCTGGAGGCCTGAGGGACTCAAATGGTCTCAACAGAGGCCTGCGGTTGAAAATCCACAGACTGCAGGGGCTGCAAAGGTGCCTCACTGGCTACCGCAGGGCTGACTATCAACTTATCTGAAGGCTTCACCTTTTGAAGCCTGTCGTGGTCCTTGTTCCTTACGCTTCTTCGGGATATCCAAAGCCTGAAGACCAGTGGACGCCATACCGACAAACTTAGGCCACACTCCAAAATACTTAGCTAAAAGCTTAGCCCGACGATGAATAGTATGTGGATTAAAGGAAGCACAGAGGTCAATTAGGAATATCGTGGTCAAGGCCTAAACAAATACAATAGGAATGAAAATCTCTATGGGGAATCTGCTTTCTACAGGCAAGACAAATTACTTTTTCTGACATTCATTAAGGCAAGAAAAGAAGATCCTCAATGGGATACTTAGCCGACTTCAACTTTGTAGTCCGAAACCAAAAAGGTAAACTGCCGACCAGCACTTGTGCAAAGATCCTTCTGCTTTGGGCTCCACAGCAAGGAAGGGTGAGGAAGTGACGTCGCCTGCATCCTTTTGTATTGGACGTCCTGACATCCTTTACAACAGACAGACGTCATATTTACTTACCTTTGGTATTCTGGCCGATCAAGGGCTACCGAGAGCCGGATAACCCACTGGTTAGGACTGCAACAGTGAAACACGATGAACATCCAAAGTAGCATAAAAATAAACTTTCAAGGAAAGCAAGAATCATCAAGAATGAAAAGTGAGAACTCAAAAGGTCGGCATTGAGATATCAAATGAGAACCAGCTCCCGAAATTATGATCCCAGCAGTAAATGTTTAGTGAAGATCTGAACAGACAAATAAGTGGGTTGTGGGACAAATGTTGGCAATGGACACATTCCTGAAACATTAACTGAAAGCCATATGGCTAGTGGAAAGGGCTCTGATGTAACTGGTCAAATGGTACTTACCAGCCTGATTAAAAAAAAAAAAAAAAAAAAAAACTGAACCCAGAGAGATGGTATGAAAGTCTCTCTTCTTCCTCGCCGCCTTGCCTGGGCTCTCTTGGGAGGGGGGTTAACAAAACAAATTGGTCATCTATCAGCTTAAGAACTACTGCAAGACCACTTTCAGCTGGAAATATGGCTAATCTTAAGAGGCACCGATGAATAATAACCGATGACTCCTACACATGGAATTAAAAGTCACACACACACATAACTTGTGTTATGTCTTGGAAGGTAAGTCATGAAGTTCAAATTATAAGTACTCCTTAAAGCCATGTAAAGACAAAAGATATTCACAGAAACAGCTGTTCATCAAGCTCGTGCAAAATTCTGTTATCCGATTGACACTATAAATTGAGATATCTTGAGAATTCTGTTTTTAAAATTCTTTGTTAATCAATAAACCCCCAAGAGGAACAAAAGCCTCTGTCAGGGACAGCCCACACAAACTGTATGCTCAAGTTACTAGCCAACAGTGACATAAAGGAAGACCAAGGGACTAAAACTTGGGAGGACAGGATAAAGCTCAGCTTTAATTCCCTGACCTAAACTACTTCGGAACTTTGGAATAAAAGATAAACCTGTGCCTGAAAAGTGTCCATCTCCAAACAACTCACAAAGGTAGGGGAAAGAATACTCTCCAAAGCAGGACCTCAATTAGTTACTAGAGTATGTCTGATGGCTGAAGAGACTTCTAGTAGACTCTAGACTTTAAGACCTCTCCTGGAATGTTTGGAAGGATTGGGGATTCTAAGGGAGCAACCAGGTCCAAAGGCAGGGGGGACTTCTCTAGCCTAAACTGGGATGGATTCCTAGATTCCTGCCCCAAGTGGGAAAGTCTGAAACCATAACTTCTCAGTAACACAGGATGAATTCGGTCTTCTGTAAACATGGACTCCAAAGAATGGAGGATCACTCCACATCAGTCACCCTCCATCACTAAAGAGAGAAGACATTCACTACCCTTTCCTTTTCACATCCATGCCTTACAAAATACAAAAGAAATGGGGGGAGACCGTTTTTTCTTCCTCTGATAAAAAAATTTAAAAAAAAGTCTTCAGGATGCCCCACTTCAGGAAGGGTTTTGTCAAGCAAACTGCCTTATTCTCAGATCCTCAAGAGAACTAACTCACAAATGACAGTCTGCAAATACATTCAATTCCTTTAACAAAAGTTAGACCAGAGTTCATGGTGACAGCACAGAATCTTAGAAAAAACTCTTGCAACAGCCTCTTCGATGAGAGGTGGTGGTCTTGCCTAGCCTTCCCCTAGTTTGCCCTCCTGCTCCCCTACAGCACTTTATCCTGCTCAATAGAATATTAGGGTCCAACCTAACTCTCTCATACTGGGAGACTTCAACTACCCCTCCATTAACTGGAAAAACTACTCCTGGACCAATACACTTGCTCAACGCTTTCTGGAATTCATTAATTCCAATGCCCTGGACCAGCTCGTCCGTACCCCCACTAGAGGTAGCAACATCCTTGACCTGGTCATTACTAACATGGGCGACCGTTGCTCTACACCAATAGTCAACTCCTCCCTGGTTACATCTGATCACAAGCTAATCCACCTTGGAAATCCCCCCCCCAACAAAGGTAACCACCATGAAAAACTTTTCCAAAGCCAACTTTGGGCTCCTAAAAACAAAAGGTGGCTAACTTCAGGGCACCCATGCAAATGGAGAATAGTTGCATGACTGCCAAATCATACACCAATGCACTGTACTAACACATGCACAAATCAAGGCTTGCACCTGTCACCCCTGGGATTCCGGATATTGGCAAAGGCTCTTGCCACCCCCATAGTGCCTTTTTTAGGCAAGGCTCAAATTCTAAACCTACCACCCTAGAACACAAAAAAGGAAAAAAACTAAGGGTAATGCTGCTCAATGCCAGAAGTCTAAATCTCAAAATGCACGCACTCGAGGCCCTTCTCAGTATGGAGAACATCGATGTCTGTGCAGTGACAGAAACCTGGTTCAAGGCTCCTGAGAGCACCCCAGCACTATCAGGTTTTACCTCTTATCATGCTCCGCCCCAAAATCCGGACAATACCAAGAAAGGAGGGGTATCCATATTCATCAAGGACACCCACACCTCAAGACTGGTGGCAACGCACGATGCATCGGAGACCATCCAGGTGCAATTAACCATAGGCAAGACTGCTCTGCAAATTGTAGCATGTTACAGGCCACCCTCACAAACTCAGGAACCTCACATGGCCTTCCTGAAAACACTAGAGGGATAAATGTATCACCAAACACCATCATACTAGGTGACTTCAATTACCCTAATATAGACTGGGAACACTACTCAAGCCCAAACACCCTAGCCCAAAAGTTCCTGGAATTCATAAACTCAAATGCCATGGAACAACTAGTCACCATCCCCACAAGAGGAGAAAACATACTTGATCTCATCATCACGAACATGGGAGCACAATGTTCAACACCGGAAGTATACCCCTCACTGGTGAGATCAGATCACAAACTAATCTCGCTGGAGGTCCTCATCCCACCCCCACCTGAAATAAAAAAGACCACAGTAAAGAACTTCTCGAAAGCAGACTTCACACTTCTAAAGACTACTGTGGTCTCCTTTAAGGCCCCCAAGCCGGCGGAAAACAGTACTCAAGCCGCTGAATCACTTACAAATGCCTTCTACCAGCACCTGCAGGACTGCATGGATAAGGCAATCCCAAGCAAAACAAAGACTCTTTGTACCAAAGGCAAGCGTCCAGTCTGGTGGACCCCAGCCATAAACAAACTCTACAACAAAAGGAGGAAGCTAATACAAGATAGAGCAAAATCCTTAAAAAGGTAAGACACCTTTGATCACTATAAGTAAAAAACTAAGAGCTCTCATAAAATCATCCAAAGCAAATTTTGAGAGAAAAATAGCTAAAGACTCAAAAGACAATCATAAGGCCTTCTTTAGCTATAGTTAGAAACCTGGGAGGAAACTCCCAGATATGCTCAGAACTAGTTCAAAATGATGTGAAGATTACTGATCCTACAGACATTGCCAACATACTGGCTGACAGGTTCAGTGCAAACTTCTCCCCTCCCCAAAAGGAGAGATATCTATACCAAGCGATTGCAGCCCCCAAACATCTCCAACACCCAAGTGAGAACTGCTCTCTCCAAAGCAAAAACACAGCATCCATGGGACCTGATGGTGTCCCCGGCTGTGTGCTCCACGAACTCAACGAGGAATTAAACCCACAGCTAGGACAGCTGTTTAATCATAGTCTTACCTCTGGATACGCACTCCAGGAGTGGCGCACTGCAACTGTGGTCCCACTTCACAAAGGCGGTGCCTCCACCGACCCTGGAAATTACCGCCCATTAGCTTGACAAGCCTTATCTGCAAAGCCATGGAGAGGATCATAATGGACCTCATAAATAAAGACATAGGAATTTGCAGACTTTGGATCCATCCCAGTTTGGCTTTGTCAAAGGCAGATCATGCCTTCTAAACTTGGTTGACTTTTTCAAACAGTCACCAAAGCCATTGATGAGGGAAAGGCAGTCCATACAGCCTACCTCGATCTGGCGAAGGCCTTCGATACAATACCCCACTCGGGTATCATTGAAAAACTCATCAGCTTAAATGTTAACCCATACATCACAAGATGGGTTGCAAACTGGCTGAGTGACAGAACCCACAGGGTCAGAGTTGCTGGCGCCATGTCAGACTCAAAGCCTGTCACAAGTGGTGTACCACAGGGCTCAGTCCTGGGCCCACTCTTGTTTGGCATCTACTTTTCCAAGTACAAGCAAACACAGGAGGGTTATGGCTGACAAAGTTTGCAGATGACTGCAAACTGGGCCATAGTAGAAAACACATCTGACACAGATATCCTTCAGAAGGGTCTCACAGAAACGGATAACTGGTGCCAGAGCCATGGCCTAAAGTTAAATGCCAAAAATGCATAGTCATACCCTTCGGGAAAACAAGGTTACCCCTAGCTACCAAATAGGTGGCAATCCACTGAGCACAGAAGAAGTTATCAGGGACCTGGGGACCCAGGTTGATAGTAGTCTGTCATTCGACACCCATGTAGCTAAAGTAGTTAGGAAGACCTTCTACATTGCCCACCTTATCATGAAGGGATTCTCATCTAGATCAAGGGAGGTCATAGTCTCCCTATACTCATCACTCATCAGACCAATGATTGAGTACAATGCCCCATTCGAATGTATCTGACCCGACACTTGCAGCAGCTGGAGAGGCCACAAAGTTCCTCACCAAAAGGATAAAGGGTCTCAAACATCTGTCCTATGCTGCCCGACTGAAAGAACTCCAGCTCTATTCAGTCGCCACCGCTTGCTCAGAGTTGACCTTTGCCTAACATACAAGGCCATGTCAAACCCAGATTTGATGAATATGCTTCAACTCAAAAAATCTAGATCCGTCAGAGCCACAAGGGCGGAAACTTAAACCTCGACACGGCTATTAATAGGACGTGCTGGAGGGATAGATTCATCACCCAAAGACTCCCTATGCTGTGGAATAAAATCCCGGTATATGTGAGGCAGAGCACCTCGCTGGCCTTGTTCAAGAGAAATCTTGACCAATGGATGGGAGATCGCAGATATACCCCAGGGATTACCTCAGTGTCACTGCTCGACAGAGGCACAGCAAAATAATGGGTATAGTTCCCCATACTAAAGGGGTGGCGTAAGCCACAAAACTATGGGCTAGGCTTGTAAATGCCCTCGGGCAGATAGCCTAGTATGAACCTATGAACCTATGAATGCATGGATCTCCCCATACCAAATAGAACCAAGATGCTCTCCTCAAAAGGAAGCCAATCTGGTGGTCCCCTGCCATAAACAAACTCTACAACAGGAGGAGGAAACTGATGCGAAATAAGGTGAAGTCCCAAGACTGGAAAAACTCCCCATCAGCCTCAACAAAAGGTTGAGATCCCTCATCAAATCTTCTAAAGCTATCTATGAAAACAGAATTGCAGAAGATAGTAAAAAGCAACCACAAGGCCTTCTATAGTTATATAAAGAATCTACATGGCAATACCCAGATTTGCTCTGAGCTACTGCACAATGGTACCTTCTATACCAAGCCAACAGACATTGCAAACATACTGGCAGACAAATTCAGTGCTAACTTTACCCCCCCTCCCCAGGACCAATCACAATACCAGTAGATTGCCAGGCACCCAGTATTACTGCTGCACAGGTTAAAACAGCACTGTCCAAGACCAAGAATACAGCTTCTATGGGACCTGACAGTATCCCTGGCTGTGATCTACAGAGTGAACTGGCACCTCACCTGTATGCCCTGTTCAATCACAGCCTCACCTCAGTTTGTCCCTACTGAATGGTGTACTGCTACAGTCATACCACTCCACAAAGGAGGAAGAGCGATTACAGATCCCGGGAACTATCGCTCCATTAGCTTGATGAGTCTGATATGCAAAGCTATGGAACGCATCATCATGGACCTAATAAACAAGGACATAGGAATCTCCAAACTCTGGAACATACAAACTCTGGAACCTACACAGTTTGGTTTTGTGAAGGCTAGATAATGCCTGCTCAACTTGGTCGACTTCTTTGAGTCAGTCACCAGAGCTGTGGATGAAGGTAAGGTAGTTGCCTTTGATACCATTCCCCACTCAGGAATTATAGAAAAACTTACTATGCTAGGCATCAACCCCTATATATCACTAGGTGGGTTGCAAACTGGCTCACAGACAGAACCCACAGTGTGAAAGTAGCGGATTCCAAGTACGACTGCCGACCAGTCACGAGTGAAGTCCACAGGGTTCGGTCGTGGGTCCACTCCTGTTTGGTATCGACTTCTCTGAAGTCCACTCAACACAAAGGGACCCTGGCTGACAAAGTTCGCAGATCACTGCAAGTTGGGAGCTATCAACTCCCCAAGTGATGTTGACATACTACAGAAAGGCCTCAATGAGACCAACGACTAGTGTCAGAACCATGGCCTTAAGCACAATGCCAAAAACCGTGTCTTCATCCCCTTTAGGAAAAACCCAGTTCCCTTAAATTATCACATTGATGGTAGTCCACTGGACACAGAAGGCATTAAGAAATCTGGGAACACAGGTTGACAGCAACCTCTCTTTTGACCACCACATTGCCACTGTAGTCAGAAAGTCCTTCTATGTGGCACATCTCATTACGAAGGGTTTTGCATCCAGGAAGAGGGAGGTCATAGTCTCCCTCTACTTTTCCCTCATTAGGCCAATCATCGAATACAATACCCCATTTGGCATTTACCTCACTAAACACCTGCAACAACTGGAGAGGCCACAAAATTCTCACAAAGAGGATCCTGGGCCTTAAACAATTGTCCTATATGGAAAGACTCAAAAAAAACTCCAACTATTCTCTGTCTCATATCACCTACTTAGAGGCGATATCTGCTTGACTTACAAAACCATGTCTGACCTAGCTCTGTTAGAAATACTACATCTAAAGAAATCCCAATCCTCCCCACCACACTCCAGAGACCTCAACCTCATTACCACAATCAACAGAACATGCTGGAGGGATAGGTTCATAACCCCGAGACTGACCATGCTATGGAATACACTTCCCATACATGTCAGGCAGAGCACCTCACTGGCCCTCTTCAAGAGAGATCTTGATGAGTGGATTGGAAATAGAAAATTCACCCCGGGGATCACTCCAGTGGCTCTAATAGACAGAGGCACTAGGAACTAATGTTGGGTGGCACGATGCCAGGCTAATCCTATGGGCTAGGCTTGTAAAAGCTCCAGTGCCATTAGCCTAGTACACCTATGAACCCAATACTGTCCCCCCCAACAATGAACTACTCAATAGCCTTGATGTCATTTTTACAGCACCATTACAATTTGCAAATGAAAGCTGTGGTAATGGGCTTTTCTGGTTGCCAGAAAGTGCTTTTGCGCCCCAATCTGTGAAAGCAAGGACTTCAATTCACATCTTTGAAGAAAAAGTTTCCCCTCTAATGAACTGCCCAGATGCCTCCGTGTCTAGTTGTATTTTGCGGCTCCCTTCAGCTCTGCAATTGAAAGTTTGGGCAGGGACTCTACCCGACTCCAGGAAGAGCCTTTTCTACTGCACCTGTGAAAGAAAGGAGGTCAACTTGCATTTCTGGGTGAAAGGAGCAATTCCCAACCCCCTTCCCCCAAAGAACTGCACAAAGGCCTTGCTGCCTAGCTGTTTTTTGGAGCTCTGCCCCACTTGACAAATGAAAGTTCACGCAAGGGATCTTTATCATGACACCTTGATAATGCTGCGATAAATGCCTTTTGCACCTCCATCAGTGAAAGCAAGGACCTCAGCTCTCACATCGGACACAAATCATTGCCCAAACACACAAAAATAAACTGCCCAATGTCCTTGTAGGAATGTTTTCCTTGCAGTTCTGCTCCACACCAACTAAAAATCCAGGCAGGAAATTGCTACTTTGGTGCTAATGTTTTTTTTTTGCATCATATCTATGAAAGCAAGGGTCTCAGCTCATATCTGGTGGAAAGAATGCACCCAACTGAATGACAAAATGCTCAACAGTGCCTTGATACTGTTTTCTGTCTACCTATTTCTACAGTTGAAAGTCCAGGCAGAGCACACTGGTTTAAGTACTATTTTCACTCGCCTGTCTGTGAAAACAAGGACATCAACTCACTTCTTTGATGGGAAGTTGAATCTGGCACTCAAATTTCTTTTAAGCTGAAACCCTTTGACTGTAAGAAGACACTTTGTGCTTGCATTTTAAATGCAATGATGTTAACCTGCGTAAAAGGCTCCTGGAAGCACTTGTCAGAATCTTGCCTTACTAAATCCTGCCACTCTACCTATGTGGAGTGTTACATTTTTTTTTTTTTGTTTTTTTACTGACTGTACCCAACAGCTATGCTTCCAGTTAAGAAGCCATTCCCAAGGTTAGATCATACCTCTAGATGGCTTTAATTTTTTTTAAGGGTAATTATTTTATTTTTTGCCTCATAACTGCTCAAACATGCAAGAAAATATGTACGCCCAAATAGCAGCCTTAAACTTTTAGTTTGGGCTCTCTCTGTGGCTCTCCATATCAGACAGCCTTTGCACTCTTTCTGGTTGGTGCCACCTGTGTACATGAACAGTTATACATTACACTTTTGGAAGGGCACAAAAGTTGACTAATGTCTCAAATACAAACCTCGGGCTATCAGGTCCTAGCCAATGTAAGCAAGCTTGTTTCCTAAAGTCATTCTTCTTGTGGCTTTCTATCAAATACTCTCCATATCCCTTGTTATTACTGTGTTTGGATATTTACTTAACTGAACTTAGTCATCTCCCCTTTGTTTCTGCATGACCTTTTATCCCCCCATTCTCCTATTTGTCCTGCTCAGACATGCTTATTTTATTCATTGCTTTAAGTCAGCTAGGACTGAAGTACTTAGCTGAAGTTTCTTGTGGAAAATAAAGTGATGTTCTGTTTCCTTGGTTAGAGTACTTTTGTTGTTTTAAAGTTTATCAAAATAAACATACATAGGTTTACATTCAAGTTGAAGTTAACACAGTTCTTGTACAAATATTTTCACAATTACTGCTGTAAACGGTTGTTAAAACCTTTATTACCCTGTGGCCCAAAAGCCCAGATTTTGGGTAACTGTCACTCACCCTCATTTGCTACCTAGTGTCCAACATTTTTCTTATGTTTTTGTAAGAGAAATATTACAAAGAATTGCTAAATACATTTTCTTTCACTGCTGTAATGAACAGTTACTGTTTTATCTTCAATTTTGCTACCGAGTCATTCTATGTTCACTTCTGATTGCATGTTTAAATGAACAAAAATCTCACGCAACAGTCACTAATGAAATTGACAACTGAGCAATTATGCACATTTTCAGACTGAAGAATGCTCTCAAATAATCTGGAAATATAAATCGCTGACAAGTACAATTCTTGGCACTTTAACTTTTCAGACTTTTGCATGGTCTTAATTTCTGCCCGATTGAGTTATTTTATATATTTGCTGGCATTGTTTTTTTGTTTCTGACCTCTTCTGACACTTTCTCCCTCCCAACCTATTCCTGTGGTGTTTGTTTGTTCTAGTGGGTGGCGCCGCAGTTGCCTGTCCCTACTGTAAATTTGATCTGGGACACTCCTCCCAGTCTAGTGTTCGTTCTACCTAATAGAGAGAGAACATTGGAGAAGGTCAACCCACTTAGGTTCTTAACCTTGAACCATCTTCTGCTCCTCCTTCCTCCCCTTGCACTTAACCGTTCAGAGTTGACTAAAACAACGGAATTTGTTCAGAAAACATTTCTAATGTATTTGATTTAATAATGCTACACACACAGAGAGACAAGTGTTCTAGCTTGCACAGCACTTGAATTGTTTTTAGTGCTGTTTTAGCTGCTTTCTGGAAAAAAAAAAACAAGTTTGTTTCCTGCAATTATTCTAATCCAGATACAGATTTGCTGTATCCCGGACTGTTTGTAAGCTTCTGAGCCCCCCCCCCCCCCAAGCCTTTCTGTGTTGGAGGGAAGCCTTCTAGCTCATCAGTGGGAATGGTAAGCACTAGGTAGCCTATCTACCACAACAGGAGTGGTTTCTGGCCCAGAAATTGTAGTTATTGGCTGTTTGGGCAGTTTTTTCATCTCTTTCAACTTTCTGGTTTAAAAGTCCACATCTGCGCTCGTTTCCTACCTTTCCTGCAACTACACTTGTTCCCCACCTTTCCTGTAACTAGTGTAGTCCAGGTACAGATTTGCTGTATCCAGGACTGTTTATAAGCTTCTGAGCCCCCCAAGCCTTTCTGTGTTGGAAGGAAGCCTTCTAGCTTACCAGTGGGTGTGGTAAAACACTAGGTAGCCTATCTACCACTGGAGGAGTGGTTTCTTGTCCAGAAATTGTAGCTTATTGGTTGTTTGGGCAGTTTTTTTTTCATCTCTTTCAACTTCCTGGTTTAAAAGTCCACATCTGCACTCGTTTCCCACCTTTCCTGCAACTAATCTAGTCCAGATACAGATTCGCTGTATCCAGGATCGTTTGTAAGCTTCTCAGCAGTGCCAAAGTCTGCTCTTCAAATGTTCCCTTAGATCTGCTAGTTCTCTCCTCTCCTGCACTTTTATTAGCTTATTAGTTTAGCACTTTACCAGACTTATTGTAGCACACAAAAGTGCTACTAGCACTAAACATTCTACAAGGAAACAGCTCCAGTATTTATTAATGTCCACCCCTCCAAGCATGTCTAAAGGTCAGTTCCCTGTGCTTTCTCCTATTAACCTGGTGAACTTGGGCATCCTGAGGCAATGTAGCAACTGCCTCATGTAAACTGACAACCCTCTCCTCTTACCCCCCACTACTCAGACTTGAGAGAGATGCACTTATATATTCAAATTGGAAGCCATGCACTCTCCAGCCAAGGCCGGAATAGCTGGTCAAGAGAAGGTCAACACTTGCACCACACCGCATGGAATACACAGCCATCCAGAACACACACCAGCACTGCCTTCACATAAAAACACAAACCACACACCCACCTTCATTGAGGCTCTCAAAAATCTACCCAAACAGCAGAGACCTCCAAAGCAGAAACGCACCAAACCACCACAACACTAATCACGAGACACACAACTCTACTGAACAGTGTGTCACATAACCAAATCCCCTATGGCAAAACAGCATGCCCAATACACTAGGCACAGGTGACTCGATAGTGAGGCACACTGATGTCCCACTCACTAGGATGAACAAGGAGAAAGTCAGTCAGCTGCCTGTCAGGTGCCAGGATCTGCCACAACGCATGCACTCAGGTCCCTCAACAGGTACAAATATGACTGTCCCTATACATGCGAGTGTAAATGACCTGAGACGTACTTTCCTGGACTACATGAAGAAGCTCTGATTATGTGGCCCAGGTGGGTATGACCCTAACCCTGAGTAGCATCCCATCATTACCCAGAATGATACCACAGTACAAGCAGAAAATGACTGATTTCAATAATTGGCAAAGTTTCTGGTGTCATTCTAAGGGGATCCACAATCCTGTGTGACGGAGTCAGGAAAGACTTCTGAATGTTCTCTTGAATCCCAGCTTGTGCAAGGAATCTCGAGTGGGAGATCTCAAACACTTTGAAAAAGACTCTGCAAAGATAAGCAAGTCATCTAAATATGTAAAAAATGTGGATACCCTACAATCTGCAATAAACTATAACTGGAGCCAGACACTTTGTGCAACAGTCAAAAATTAACGCAGACAACTAATAGTGTGATCCAGAAACACAAACCCTCAACATACATCTGAAGTCTGGATGAAATGGGTGTGGTAAGCATCTCTTAAATCTACTGTAACCAGGAACTTTGAAATGGAAGTACTAACAGGTTGTGAAGTGGCATCTGTTTGAATTTAGGCAGTATCACAAACAAGTTTAGGAAAGATCCAAAACTGATCTCCAAGCACTTTTTTGGCACCAATAACTTCCTTGAACAAAAACTCTTCCCCATCTGGGAAGGATGAACTGGTTCTTTCATTCTTTGGGACACCATGTGATGCAGAACCAGTGGAAACAAAACAAGTTTGATCTGGAGAACAAGGAATGACCCCCTGGAAAGTACAGTTGTGTACACTTACCATAAATGTAGATGTTAGAGTGTATTCACTGTTGCAGTCATTACATTTGGGTAATCTGCTGGCAGGTTGGCCTGATTAACAAAGTCTTGGGTCCCGCGTTAGTTGCTGTCCCTTCTTCCATGACGTCAAGGTATCTATTTGTCTCCCCCCAGAACTACCATTTGGACAAGTTTTGCACAAGGACTCCCCACAAACAAGCCTGGAAAGAGGTTTTTCCAGCTGAAGGACAAAGTATCCAATCAGTCTACGCCTTTCCCCCCACTGCCTCTGCTCTCCAAAGTTCTACTAAAAGTCAAACAGGACAAACAAAGAATGATCTTGGATTGCTTCAGACTGGCCGCACCAGCACTGGTACCCCCCTCCTGCGCAGTGTCAGTTACCTCCACGGCACCTGCCCCAGACCCCTTTCCCGCTGTCTCAGCGGGAGAACCAAATTCTGCACCCTCAGCTTTCAACAATGAACCTTGCAGCCTGGCTAATCACTTAAATTCACCCTTATCCCTCAGCAAACCTCTGATGGATGTCATCTTGGAGGCAAGGAGACCTAGTACTAGAAAATCTTATGCTGACAAATGGAAAAGATTCTGTGCCTGGAATCAATCTCTGGGGATGAGCACAGCAGCGTCCAATTTACCTTAGATTTTGCAATACTTAACTGAGATGCTTCACAAGGCCCTGTCTTTTTCCTCCATTAAAATCCATGCCTCAGCTATTTCAGCTCATTATAACACAGAACCTCCCCTCTTCTCTCATCCTCTGCTCAAGCAGTATCTCAGAGAGGCAAAAAACTTGACATCCCAGAAGAGCTCCAAACCCTGCCTGGGACCTTAACTTTGTTTTGGAGAAACTCACTCTAGCTCCTTTCGAGCCAGCTGCTACTGCACACTTTTCTTGGAAAACAGCCTTCCTTTTAGCAATCACTTCAGCTGGAAGGATTTCTGAATTTACAGGCCCTTATGGCAGTGGAACCTTTCATCATCTTTCATGCGGACAGGGTATCTCAGGACCAATCCATCCTTCATGCTCAATGTGGTTTCCAGTGTGGCTCTTAATCAGTCCATTCATTTGCCAACCTTCTTTCCCAATCCACAGAACAAACTGGAATGGATTCTGCATTCCTTGGATGTGCACAGACAACTTAGATTCTACTTGGACAGACTAAACCTCGAAGAAAATCTTAACTGCTGGTAACATTTGCTGCAGGGGCAGAGGGGAAGGCTATTTCAAAACAAACCATTTCTAAATGGATAAGCCATTGCATTCATTTCTGCTATAAGCACCATGGAAAACCTATCCCCCAGGGGATCAGATCTCACTCCACCAGGGCTGCTGCTACTTCTGCAGCCTTTCTCAGAGGGGTTCCTACCAGGGACATCCTAAAAGCTGCTACCTGGAGTTCTGTAGATACTTTCACCAAGCATTACCATTTACCAATTTTCTCTAAATCCAGAGCTGGCTTTGCCACTGCTGTCCTGCAGGGCCTTATAGCTGGCCCTAATGCTGTATAGACTCCTCCTCCCAACCACAGGTTTGGGAATCTACCCAAATGTAATGACTGCAACAGTGAAACACGAAGAAAGTACAGTTTTGTACCTACCATAAATGTAGATGTCCGATAGGAATGCATCTGCAGTCCTTACAAATGGGTTGTCCTGTCGTAAGGCAGCCCTTCGGTCGGCCGGATTCCAAAGTCTGGGTCTGGCCTCGGCTGGTGTCGCACTTCACCCGACGTCATAGCTGCAGTTATTCGGGTATAAAGGCATCAGCCGACACCATTTTCCTCAGTGTTTCTTGCCCCAGATGCCAGGTGCCCTCTAGGAAGGCTAAATTTGGATAAATGCAAATGATTCCAAATAGTAGAGAGCAAACAAAAATAAGCATGTATGTACATATATACAAACAAATACACCATAATAGATTCCCCCAGCTAGCTACAAGATGGGCAGATACCCTAGGAGTACCACAGAGGGGAAGGAGGGTGGGTAATCCTGACTGCAGATGCATTCCTATCGGACATCTACATTTATGGTAGGTACAAAACTGTACTATGTCCTTCAAGGATGCATCTGCAGTCCTTACAAATGGGTAGGATACCATAGCCAAACTGGGGGAGGAGGAGAAATGAAATTATGGTGTAGTTAAGATCCCTTGCAAAACAGCAGTGGCAAAACCTGCTCGGGATCTAGAGTATAAAGGTAAATTATAATGCTTGGCAAATGTATGCACGGAGCTCCAAGTAGCAGCCTCTAAAATGTCTTTGGTAGCCACTCCTCATAGAAAAGCTGTGGTAGTGGCTGTAGCCCTTGTAGAGTGAGGCCTGATGTTTTCTGGAGTTTTCTTCCCATGGTAGGAGTAACAAAATCTAATGCAATTTCCTATCCACTTAGATTGTCTGTTTTGAAATTGCTTTTCCTTCCATTCCTGTTGCATATGCTACCAGTAGCTGGTCAGTTTTTCTATTGCCCTTGGTCCTGTCCAGGTAGTAGCGTAATTGTCTATGCACATCCAAGGTATGCAACAGTCTTTCTCCCCTGTTCTGTGGGTTGGGGAAGAATGTAGGTAGGTGGATAGCCTGATTCAAAGATACTCTGCAGACCACCTTAGGCATAAAAGTAGGATTTGTTCGCATGGACACTATCTTGATGGAAGATCAGGAAGGGCTGTACTGCCATTAATGCCTGTAGCTCAGATACCCTTCTTGCTGAAGTGATTGCCAGCAGGAAAGCAGTTTTCCATAAGTATTGTAATTCTCCTGTTGCTGCTGGTTCAAAAGGAGGGAGTGTCAATTTTTCTAGCACAAAGTTCAAGTCCCATGCTGGCAATGGTGGCTTCCTAGGTGGTTTTACATTTTTAATTCCTCTCAGAAACTGCCTGAGCAGAGGATGCGAGAAGACTGGAGGATCCAAGTCGTATTCTGCTGAAATAGCTGATGCATGAATCTTAATGGAAGAATAGGACACAGGCCTTTGTGGAAGAGCTCTGCCAAGTATTCCAGGATGTTGGCTATGTTTACCAGTGACACATTTTCTCCTTTTGCATTACTCCAAATGGAATATCTTTTCCATTTTGCTGAATAATTTTTCCTTGTTGAGGGTCTGCGAGACTCCAAGATAATGTCTTTAACCCTTTGGGATAAATTTGGGTCATTTGTTCTTATGCAATGTTCCAGGCAGTCAGCTGTAGTGTTTTCAGGTTTGGATGCAGAGTGTTGTAGTTGTTCTGCGTTAACAGCAAGGGAACAAGGGGTAGGGGCCATATTTGTTCCAGAGACATGCTCCTCAGTAATGGGTACCAATGTTGTCTTGGCCAGTCTGGAGCTATCAGAATGATCCTTGGACGGTCCTCTTTGATCTTCAATAGCACCTTGTGCATCAAAGGAAGTGGTGGGAATGCATATGCTGTCAGGTTTTTCCAACTGAAAGATAGGGAGTCCACCTTCCAAGCAAGTGGGTGGTACGTCCTTGTGCAGAATTTCTTTAGTTGGTGATTGTGTGGGGATGCAAATAAGTCTATTTGTGGGAGCCCCCATTTTCTTGTAATGGTTTTGAAGATGTCCGGATGCAGCATCCATTCGTGGGCATCCGTGGTAGTCCTGCTTAGTATGTCTGCTAGAATGTTTTCTTTCCCTGGTACAAAAATTGCTTGTAACTGAATGTTGTAACTCAGGGCCACATTCCAGAGGTCCATTGCCATCCGGCATAGAGGGTACGAATGTGTGCCTCCCTGTTTGTTGATGTACCACATAACTGTGGTGTTGTCTGTCCTTATCAGCAGTTGACCTTGTCGAAGAAATGGTCTGAATGTCTGAATTGCCAGTTTTACTGCCAGCATTTCATTTTGATTTATGTGTAGATGCAGCTGGTCTCGAGTCCATAAACCTTGTATGCACTTGTCCAGCATGTGGGCCCTCAACCGAGGTCTGAGGCGTCCGTTGTGATGGTTTGGCTTGGTTGAGTGTTGTGGAAGGGCAATCCTTTGTTTGATTGACAGGCCTGAGCCCACCATTGGAATTCTTGCTTCAGGCATGGAATTATTGGAATTTGGGTTTCTAGGCTGTGCTTGTGCTGAGACCATAAATTCCTTAGGTACCACTGTAACTTTCTCATATGCAGTCTGGCATGTGGAACCAATATTATGCAGGATGCCATGAAACCCAAGGCTTGCAGGGCTTTTCTTGCTGTTAGATGGTTCTGCTTTGTTAATGCCAAGTAGAGAGAGAGTTGCTCCTGTTTTTCTACTGTTAGGAATGCCATTTGTTTCGATGTGTCCAGCTGTGCACCCAGGAAGGTTATCCTTTGGGATGGTATCAGCCTTGACTTTTTTATATTGACTGTGTATCCCAGGGCTTGTAGTAGGTAAATGACCCTTTTCAAGTCTTCTGCTAACTTGTTTTTGTTGTCCGCTTGTATCAGGCAGTCGTCCAGGTAAGGGTAGATTTGGATTCCCTGAAGCCTGCAATGAGCAATTACTGATGCCAGGCATTTCGTGAACACTCTGGGCGCAGTAGATAAGCCAAAGGGCAATGCTGAGAATTGATAATGCTCTGATCCTGCAAGAAATCTGAGGTATCTTCTGCAATTTGGTCGTATGGGGACGTGCAGGTATGCCTCCTTGAGATCTAGAGTTACCAGCCAAGACTCCTTGTCCAGCATGGGAAGAAGCTGCTGTAGGGTCAGCATTTTGAATTTTGGAACAATGAGGAATGTGTTTAAAGCGGACAGGTCGAGAATAGGTCTCCATTTGCTTTCTTTTCTTGGTACCAGGAAGAGTCTGGAGTAAAATCCCTGTCCTTGCTCCATAGATGGTACCTTTTCCACAGCTCTCATCCTTAATAATTGAGCCATTTGTTTTAGAGCTTCTGCCTTTTGATTTGGAGGTAGGTTTGGCATTCCTCTCTTCCCTGGTAGAGTATGGAAGTGAAACCTGTAACCTTGGTCTATTGTCTGCAAAATCCACTTGTCTCTTGTGATGTAATGCCAGTTTACTGAAAATAAAGCTAGCTTCCTGCCCAAGGGTGCTTCTAGTTGTTCCCTGGTAGGCGGTGCTAGAGCCAAGTCACTGTGATTGTCCTGTAGTAGTGGTGGTGGCGGTGTCTGTGGCTGCACCTCGCTGGTTGTTGCCCTGCCACTGGCGTCCCCTGTAGGCACCCCTGGATTGACTTCTGCCTCTTGAACGCCTATTCCTGCCTCTCTGAGCTCTGGAGGAGTCTGGAAAGGACCAATTCTTGGAGGGCCAATTCCTGCTAAACCTTGGAGGTTGGACCTGTAAGAAATCTTTCACTGTTTGGACAGATTTTGCCTTCTCTTCCATCTTCTTCAGCACCTGTTGTGCAGGAGAGCCAAACAAATTGATCTTGTCCATGGGAGCATCTAGTAGTTTTGATTTAACATGGTCTGGTAAGGCCTGCTCTTTTAACCATGCATGCCTTCTGATAACTGTGCCAGTCATGGCTGATCTAAAGGAAGCCTCCAGTGCATCACAGCCGCATTTTAAAGAATGGTTACTGACTTGCTGAATGTTATGTACCATTTCCTGAACAGATTTTTTGTCTAATGGTTCATCCGAGTACAGCTTTTTGGTTAACTGGTCTAGCATAAATTCTTGATACTGGATCATGTGGAATTGACAGTTCAATGCCCTAGCTGAAAGAGTAGCAGAAGTGTAAACTTTTTTACCCCATCTCTCTAAGGACCTGGATTCCCTTTCAGAGGGGAGGGGGTTTTTGGCAGAGGTAGCTGCTACAGCCTTAGGACCCTGGGAGATAGTCTCGGGATCTGCAAAAGGAGCCTTATACAAATGGTAATGCGTGTCCGGGACCCTGTAGTACCTGTCGGGCTTAGCAGGGGCCGGAGGTAGTGAATCAGGAGCAGTACAAGCATCATTAAATGCATCATCTACAACAGAGAGAACTGGAGGTATGGCTAAAGGCCTATGTTGTGGTAAATGCAGAAAGGTTCTAAGCCTTTTTCTAGAGTCTGAAAAATCCTGGCCCTGCCACTGAAATTGTTCCCTCATAGCATGCAAGGTTTCCCCAAAGGAAAATTCCTCAGGCGGAGAGGCAGAAGGAATGGACTCTTCAGCATCAGAGTCTTCATAAGGGGAGAAAGAAGCCTCTGGAGGGTTTGTATTATCTGAATCATCAGAGGAATCATCTGTAGAAACTGGCTCAGGGGGCTCTGCTCTAGGCCTCTTCTCTGGAGGTGGGTGAGAGGCCCTGTCTGGGTGAGATTGGGATCCCCGGATTAAAGAAATGAGATCCTCTGCTAGACTAAGCATTTGTGAACTAGAGCTAGGCCTGTGAGAGGGGGTCTTAGTAGGCACAGATTTAGTAGTTTTAGCTGCTTTAGCCCTGGCAAAGGCCTTAATGGACATGGATGCAGGTGGCCTAGCAGCTCCACGTGCAGGGGTAGAGATATAAAAGGGGATAGTGTCAGATAATTCCTGAGAAACTGCAAGAGCAGGGGGGATTTCAGAAGCCGATTCCACCAGGTTGGAAGAGGCCTCAGAAGGAGGTAAGTTTTCGGCTGAAGGAAGAACCGCTAGCTCGGTTTCAGCCGAAACAGAGACACTCGCGGTTGGCCTAACAGCGGTTTCGGCCGAAACTGCAGACCGCGAGTGTCGGTCCTTTTCCTTGCGCTTTTTAGATATTTGCGTAGTCGGAGGATCCGACGGCATAATGTAAGCAAAAATCGGAGCCGAAAAACTCCTCAGCAAATTCCGACCGACGTCTAAGCGTCCGTCGGTTAAAAGAAGCACAGGCTAGACAAGCTGCTACGTCGTGGTCTGGGCCTAAACAAGGTAAGCAGTAAGAGTGGAAATCTTTATGAGGTATTTGTTTCCCACAAGTTAAACAGTTATTCACTTTTTCTGACATCGGCTGAGGCAAGAAAGAGTCCCCAACGGGGTACTTAGCTTTTTAGAAGTCTTCGGTAGTAGAAGTATTCAGTAGTAGTAATCTCTGGTTCTGACCGACCGGCACTTGCGAACAGCTTCTGCTTCGGGCGCCACGCGGCAAGAAAGACTGGGGAAAATGGCGTCGGCTGATGCCTTTATACCCGAATAACTGCAGCTATGACGTCGGGTGAAGTGCGACACCAGCCGAGGCCAGACCCAGACTTTGGAATCCGGCCGACCGAAGGGCTGCCTGACGACAGGACAACCCATTTGTAAGGACTGCAGATGCATCCTTGAAGGACATCATAGTACAGTTGTGTACACTTACCATAAATGTAGATGTTTGAGTGTATTCACTGTTGCAGTCCTGGTTACCCTCCCTCCAGCCCCTTAACTTCTTTTGGCTATACCTCTACCTTCTTTTACTATGCTTGAAAGCCTTTTTGGTGTATTTGCTTTTTGTTGGAGGTATACCTTTGTGTTTTTTATGTTTATTTGCTCCCCATTAGGGGGGGGCGCCTGACATCTGGGGCAAGAAAAATTGATGTAATGGTGTCGGCTGCATGTTTTATACCCCTGATGACCTGACGTCATGGAAGAAGGGACAGCAACAGACGCAGGACACAAGACTTTGTTAATCAGGCAGACTGAGGGAAATCTGCCAGCAGATTACCCAAATGTAATGACTGCAACAGTGAAACATGAAGAACATAGAAGAAAATTTCCTCTCACTGCCATCTGTAGCCTTGATGAATGATCATCAGAACCCATTTGTCTAAAACCATCTGTTGCCAACGCAGAGAGAAAAATGCAAATTCAGACTTTCTGAAAGAAAAAAAGGGCCAGGGTGGGAGGGGGTCACAAGGTCTCGAGCAGACAGACTTGCTGGACCGTCCTTTGTTTTAGGAGGTTTGAGGAGTCTATTTGTAATCCACTTATTTCTACTTAAACATCCATTTACCTGTAGTTTGTTCACACTGTTTATTCTGCTTTTTGCATAAACTGGATAAGGAGTTAGAGAATCTCTTAAAAGGTAAGAAAAGGATGGCTGAAGAGAGATTCCCTGGATCAGCTTATTCCTTTCATTGCACCTTTTAATTCTGACAAAGTTGCAGAAGTGTTTTACTACTTATCAATAATTTTTCTATCCTTATTGGCAGCAGTGGGATTACCCAAACTATAGCTGTGGAGTCAGATTTAGGAATAGTGCATACAAACTTAAGACAGAGCAAGTTTATACACCCACCTATCTGCTTTTTTAGGGGCAACTGGCTGACCAAGAAAATTGCAGGCAGCAACATACACATTCTCCAAAGCAGACAGACTAGAAGGAATGGGTAAAGGCTCTGTAAATTCCTTCTGTTAACAACTCCTAGTATTTTCTGAGGGGCTGAGAAACCTGTGTTCTCCCAATGAAAATACTGGCACATTCTAAGCAGGCCTCAGAGAAAAAAACCCTCCCCCCAGAGGGAGAAAGACACCGAGCTCTCCTCCAACTCGGAATCAGAAGTCTGAGAAGAAAAAACTCACTTCATCTTCCTGTTCAGATTCAGAATTTTGAATCTTCAAGAGAAAGAGGTATCCTTTATATTACCTGAAACTACTTTATAAGAAGGACAATCAGCAAGAATTAAACTCAGGCAAACCCAGTAAGCTACTACTGTCCAAGGAAATTTGTGAAGGAATTGACAAATGCTTAGTTTTCCGTTTTTTAGCATGAAAAATGGGGACAACCATGTTACTAATGGCAGCAGCAGCTTGCAGAACTGTATGTCTCAGACAGCTACTGAACTTCTTAGTTACTACGTATAAGAAAAATGAATTTCCTCAAGCCTGAAGGAAACAAACACTGGAGGAAAAGGACATGGTTAATATCTTGGGAGCAGTGGAAAGCCTTTTTGTTGTGTCTTTCGGCTTTTCCCGGTTAGGGGTCGCCACAGCGGAACTCCGGTCCGCTAATGATTGGTAGTTGATTTTTACGTGCCGAGATACCAGCCCTGATGCACAACCTTCAACAAAGGTACGCCCATTCGAAGACGTTCTAGCGGAGAATCAAACTGGACAGTGTCTTACTGTGAGGCAACAATGCTACCGCAGCACCACCACCGCTAAAAAGGCAAAATTAAACTCATCACCCCTGCTAAAAATCTGAAGAACTTTGTGCTTCTGGTGAACAAGAGCACTAACCTCTATGGTTTTATTATAAAAGTCTTGTGCATTAGCTGGGGAAGTACATTTTGCAAGGTTAACGTCTTGATTAAACCTATTCCGTGGAATGAAAACCAACCACAAAAATCTAGAATGGGCCTCTAAGGGCTTATTTGTGAACCAGGAAAAAGTTTTGAACAAAAATCTCTCCCTCTGCTAAAGGGACCTTTCAAAGGTTCCAGCCTATAACAGATGCTGCAGAATAGGTAGTACTAGGGTGATCTGGTCTGTAGACAGTGGGTGGGCAATATACCCAAGGAAGGTGGGAAAGCTTTGAAGTCTGTTTTTGTAAGCTGATGTGCAGTAACCCCTCATCCATACAACTTGTAGTCAGTGTGAACCAGCTCTTTCTAAACAGCAAGAATGGCCACAAGAAGGTAAAGGGACAAAGGAAGGCACAGACAGCACTAGGACAGCCCTTCTTGGCTGGGGGAGAACCATTCCCTTTTGCCCTACTGTGGTACCTGCCCGAGCAACAGACTTTTATATTTAAAAGCTGCCTTCAACATCCTCCAGTAATGTCTGCATTCCACGCTAGTCATGTCGATGTAGAACTGTGACCGTCTCGACACTTGACATCAATGGCACTGTAACCACTTTTGATGGTATGCTTCCTACTTTCATTACCATTTGTGATCGCCCTTCATAAATCACTCACTAAGGGGTTCGTCCGATGAATCAGTCACCATGTACTCCATCCACTTACGAATGTCCACCAGCATTCAAGTCTGACAACTGATAGCATTAAAACTGAAGAAAACCAAAGAAAGTACCGCCATCTGTTCCTGTGGATGAAGAACTGGAGGGCCCTGCGGCTGCTGTGGCTACTGTTATGGTTATAAAAAATGATGCAAAAGAAATAACTATAGCCAGTGTCTCTGATTTTTGTAAAAATATAGATACAGAAAAGTCTTCTTTGGATCGTCCTAATGGTTGGCACCCAATTCTTACCCGGTGCAAATACTAGAGGAACTGGCATTTGCTTGTAACCCAGATGTGGGAACTGAAAAGGCAGAAGCACAGCTCCAGATGTGGGAACTGAAAAGACAGAGAAGCACAGCTCTGCTTGGCAGAATAAACATTTAATTGATTAGCATTTCCGTTTCTTTGAGTAGAAACGTCTTTAGATCAGCCTTTTTGGTTCCTGTGCGCTTTGAATTTGTTTACATTTGAATTTGTTTTTCTGTGACCTAAATGTGTTTACAGGTTCTTCTGCAAATCCACAGTCCCAGAATCAGATGCTGAAGAGGCTTTGGCGGGCAAAGAAGTGATATCGAGAGGCACTGCAATCAGGAGAAGATGACACTATGCTCCGAGGATATTACAAGAGCGGCAGAATGACTAGAGCCATGCATGCACTCTCTGCCCGCAGGATCCTAAACCACTAATTTCTTCAGCTTCTCCATTCTTCTGACATGGTGTCTGCCTGTATGAGTTTTCTTTGTCTCTTTAAAAGACAGGTGTTTTTTCAAGGAAAATGCAAAGAACTTCCCGTCCTTAAGGAAGGGCCCAGAGGACAGGAGTTTCTTTAATAAAAAAGTCATGGGACACCATGCCCACATGAGGAAATTTGTTGACTTTCCCTTACTTAAAATAAACAGTGAAGGTTATAAGCTTCTAGGGGCTTGCTGCAATTTTTTTCAAGAGAGGTCAATGGTCTCAGTAAGATTTCCAAAAGTAAAACATTTACAAGCATCTAACACAATCAGCAAAATAATATTTAAGAAAAGTTTCCAAAACTGGTACTTAAAAACGAACAAATGATTCACCAGTTATGCCACAAAAAGAACTGAAGATTAGAGCTGTTCTATTTTTTTCCTACAGGGTGTCCCACTAAGGTTTTTAGTGCAGGAAACAGATGAGCTACAATTTGGGCAAGTCCAAGACTCTTAAGATCGGAAAAGGACAAAACAGCCTGAAGCAAACTCCAAAGTACAATACATTTTGCTGCAGCAATCAGCCTTATGATGATCAGCAATGTTTGCCTTCCTAAATTCATCCCTTTAGGTTAAAGCGGACATAGAAGTGCATGTCCAAGATATTAAGGCCACTCTTTCACCACTGGGTTCTTCCCATGTGAAGAAGATATGGAAATTAATGGATTATTTTGTGCTCAGCTTTGATACAACACTCACAGAAAATATGGGCACACCCCTAAAGGATACCTGAAAAGGCCCACAAGGGCTTACAGCTTGAAGACCTTGACCTGACAGCTGATGGCCGCTACACTAAGAGTAGTTTCTTCCACAAGGCAAACTTCAGAGACAGTGAACTAACTGGTTTAAATGGGGGAAACAGCAAGCTGGTCAATCATGAAGTGCAAGGCCCAAGGAAGAGAAAGCTCTTCAAAAAGGTAGACAAAGATGCATAACATCAGCAGTGCTGGGGAACAGTCCTGTTTTCAAACAAGGTCTAGTCACAATTCACCAAGATGCCTGAAACATGCACCATGACCAAGTCAAATAGGCACCTCAGGTATATGTCAGGACCAACAAGGTGACTGACTGAGGTGGGCCCTGTACAGGATATACATCTCTGCCCAAATGAAGACATTCAGTTAGACAGCAGACTATAAATGTGTAGAAGGCCATCTGGCAGTCTGTCACCTCCAAAACTACTTCTCAAAAATCCAGTCAGAGCAAGGGATCTAAAGGAGCAGCCTGCCACTGAAATGGAGCCAGCTGTCATCCCAACTATGGGCAGACTTCTATGGCTTGCACTGGGACAATTTCCTGTAATTCTAGTGACCAGATATCATGAAAATCAACACTTCTCAGCTACTATGGGGAAAACTGGGATAAGGCTTTGTCTTTTTAATTTTTTTTTTTTTTGATAAAGTCTGCAATCAGAAGTGCTGAAACAAAATATTCCCTTTCACATAAGATAGACACCTTACCATAATCAACTGAGCAGTTTAGGGGATGACTGCATTTTCCCCATACAATGTCACTCTCTAGTGCACTGCACTCCCAAAAAACATCTTGACATGCAGCACTAGTCTTCTTCTGGAACTATGGATTTGGGAAGCATGTCTGGTTAGGAGTTCACCAGCACATTAATTCCCATAGGATATGAATGACTCAGGATGGTGCCCTGATTTCTGGCCCAGTGGAAGACACTCATAGGCTCTCTACACAGGGACATATCAAATGTGTTTAATGGCAGAAGAACCAAATAAGCCTCTCCAAGTCTGTCGTTTTAGTACATTCAGCATTTCACCTCTTATCTACCCCAATCTTCTCTATTATCTTTTCTTTAACCTTGCCATGCCTCCTTTTAAATGACTCTGAATTACCCTCTACCACCACACCCATTCTAGCAGTCCTTTCCACTAATCATGACACTATGTAGTACTTTCAGAGATCCATGGAGCACTTGGCCTTTGCAGTCTGTTTGCTTCACTCTGCTCTCCCCCTTCACTACTTTATTACTTAGGATGACTCCTTCCACATCTCTCAAACCTGATCTTGTGCACCTATGACATGCTCCCCCCAATCTGTTTGAATCTCTAATAAGAAGAGTTCCATCGCTTCCTGGCTTTTTCATTCCCCTCTCCTCTACCCACACCTCCAGCACTTATCTGGCGGTTTTCCTCTGGACTTTTTCCAGCAGTCATGGCCTTCTTTCCTTGTATGGCCTACAGAACAGGACTGCTCAAGGTGTGGCCTCAACATAGAATGGTCAAAATAGCCATATTACCTCTGCTTCTGGAGTCTAACCCAGTGAAGTTATTCCACAGATTTTTTTTTTCTTTTGCCAGTGCCCTGTCACTCTGCTCTAGAGGGTATAATCACAAGTAGATCTGCTTGTTCATGTATCTCACAAAATGGTTGCACAGATGAAGCAGCAATGTTTCTGGTCTCCAATTCAATTCAAGAACATTTAGGGTGAACTGCATTACCCAAAACTCTGAATATATAGAGTCTCCTCTCCTGAGGGATGCAATTTCTTGACTAAGGCTGGAGCAAAAATAAGCTTCTCAACCCACAGGTGAAGCATCTATTGTTGGGACACGTGACTGGTTCTGCTGCAGGAAAAGAAGGCTCAAGCAATGCACAACTCAGCAGAAAATTGTTTGTGCAGTACTGTACATGCATTTGCTGATAGAAACAACTGTGAAGCTTGAAATACTTTTACAGGTGTGAGGGAGGCAGAAGAATTAAAAAAAAAAAAAATCCCTTACATTCCATACGATAAAGAATGCACTCTAGTTTTCCATGGAGTTGAGTCTGGTACATAATGGTCTAGTGGGCTTTCGGCCTATTGGGTCAACTGGCTGTCCAAGGGGAGTATTGATTGTCATTGTGGGATGACTGCCGAAAAGAGCAAGAAGCCTTAATACAGACCTTCCACTGTGGTTCCTTCTCAATTCCTCTACTGGCAATCAACCTGGCCTCAAGAAGATAACCAAAGGAGTAGTCACCCTGGAAGGTAACAGCCCAAAAAGCCAGAGTACATTCTTAAAGGACAGCCTAAGCCTTGCCATCCGGCTCATGCAAATATTTGAGCATGCTGCCTTACACAAAGCATCAACAAGTCAACATTCCAGAAAGTTACATGGAAGTCTACTTTAGAAGTTGTGGTAAAAGGTCTTTACACTTCAACTCTTAGGCAATCCCTGTTAGTGCTCCTAGTGTCTAGTCTGATGTAGAAGATGAACTTAGAGTGGTAAGAAACAGCTGAGAAATCCAGGTCTGATGGTGAAAGTCCAAGGCTCTTAACAGGCAGTAAAGGTGTGGGTTTAGAGACCTGTTTTACACAGAGGACAACACACACATTTGCCCTGGAATGCAGGGTCAGGATGCTCACCTTTTGCAAGGATCATCCTTCATGGAAGAAGAGGTGGATACAGACAACTGATGCTCCCAACATGCACAGATGGCATCCTCCTAAAAAGGCACCAAGAGTGGTATTACCCTAGTCTTCTCATCTTACACACATTTAGATTAAGGTGTTTCAAATAACTGGCAGATAAGAATAAGGCCAGTCCTTGGTGAACTTCAGGAGCGTCTTCCCAAAAGAAGAGTCATCTGAGAAAGAAGCTGTAAGTTAAGGGAGGCCTTTTTATTCTCATACAATTTTAGAGATAAGGACCTCAGGATCCTTGGAGTGCCCTTCCCAGACTGTGTTAGGAAATCCTCCCATAACCGTAACACCAGAAAAGGGTTGCTTGGAATCAACTTGAACACCTGCAATAAAGTCTAGAAGATTTAGGACCTTTACCTGCAAGCGTTTACATGGGTATTTTTATACCCCAAATAGACTGCAAATAATTTTTCCTCAGGTGGATAGCAAATGTTGGAAGTGTGACGAGCAAGAAAGAGGTAGCTGAGAACATATTTTCTGAAGGTGTGATGAGCTGGCAGACTTTTGGGATTCCCTGCAGACCGCTCTGTCAGAGATGCTGGGTGAGCAGATAGGACTGACTGGTGTGATTTTTTTTTTTTAGTTAAGCCACAGAATCAGAATTGCGTAACACAGTAAAGCCTTGCTGAGTCTAATTATGGTGGCTGCCAAGAAAGCAATTACTAGAAAATGGAAATCAAAGTCTAGACCAACTTTACTAGAAGTAGTGAATATAGTAAGAGAGATGAAACAACTGGAATTGGGATCTTTAGAAAAAAAGGGAAGGAGCAAACTACATAGGAAAATGGGAATTGTGGGAACAATACATGCAGGACAGGAACGAGGTTTAAGAGGCAGGATTTGAAGGAGCTATATAATGCTCAACTGACCATGACTGGATGGTTTATAAGTTATGTAAAATGTTTACAACTACAGTTGTTCCAATAGTGTCTGTGATGCAAACTGTTTGCAACTATAGTGACATTATTTTGTACATAAATGTAAGATTGCCTTTGTCATATGCGTAAATTTAATAAAGATGTTTGGGAAAAAATTACCCACAGCTAGCCTAAGTACTTGCACAAGAGCGAGCCAAAAAATACTTCAAATTCAAAACTGTAAAACCTCAGATGAACAAAGAATTTAAGGAAAAGTTACATTTCAGTAACCACAATTCTCAAATCTGGAAATGTTGCTTAAAAGAAAGACAGATTCAGGCTGCTATGACAAAAACACAAATTTTGACAATACCCTCTGCAGATAAGACTTCTAAGTGGCACAGTGAAGAGTGGAATTTTTGCCAAATGAGTTGGTTCAGGCAGAATTAGAATGCACTACAAATCTGCAAATATCAAAATGCTATTTTGTGCTTACCATTAACAATTTTAAGAGCTTCAGAAAATGGATTCAAGATCAAAATCTCTCTAGCTGCTGCCATAAGTACATCAAACTTAACCACCATGTAAAGGTGCATGGTTGCTGCCTCTTACCGTTTTCGAGCGCCAACACCTGCAATATGCTGCTGTGGTCTTCTGAAGATCTTCTATGTTAATTTCATTCACCACCTTAGGATTTTCCTTCTGAATTTTCAGATTGATTAAGCTATCTTTCTGTTGCTTCTTCTTTGGAAGGAAAGGTCGAATGGCTAAATAGCCGAGTAACGCAAGTACACCAAGGAATGGTAGAAGACGCAACCATTCTGCAACTAAATAAATCAGCAAGGGAAACACTTCAAAATCTATAAATATTCCAATGAATACAAAATGCTAACAGAATACTACCCAAATTCAAGTTCAAAGCCTACAATAAACTGTATCCTGCCACTCTTATTTCTATTTATTTATTTAGCTCCTACAGGTAGAGCTCATTTACATAGCAGATCTAGGATGGAAAGCAGATAAAAAAAAAAAAAAAAAAAAAACTTGCTACTTTACATGTACAAACTTGCCCATAGGTTAGCTGGAAATGTTAACATCCTTTGTGGCCTACATATAGAAAAATAGGTACTCTTCCGTTATCGGGGCAACAGTTAAAGACACAGTGCTTTTTTTCAAAGCGCATCATGTAAAACAAATAATGTACCCTTAAGAAGATCACCACATCGACCAACTATGCTGTATAAAGAAGCAGTAATGCATATAAGTTGACGGCGCCAGGGGAAAGTTGTCTAATCAACACGCATGGCTTGTTTGGCAAGTGTCGCTCAGTAGATTAATAAATATGGTTAAACACTAGCAAGGCAGCTCAAGGATGCTGCCATGGCTTCCTCCCAAAACAGTAAACCTACAGGGGTCAAATAGTAAACGCGCAGCTTAGATGTGACCTCTGTTCGGAAGGAAGCCCGACGGCATCACGCCTCTTACAGCAGTGTCACAACGCTGTGAGAAACAGGACTAACTTCCCATTTGACGATATACTGTGATACAGTTCCAGCTCAGTAGGGTGCAAAATCTACAGTAAAAGTGCAACTAGAATTTGTTTGGGATGAAAAGAACAAAGTGCGATAACTTTTGGTACAGTAGACACGGCTTAAAAAAGAAGTTATGTTCTTACCATAAAGTTCCATGGGAGTTGTTAATCTCATCTTTGTTCTTACACCTGGGTTTGGAGCCGCTCCATCGGCTCAGAGTTGGCCGCTTTCCAAGCTTTTGATCCCTGCGATGCTCGAGACACAGTCCCTATACTCTGCTGCCAAACCCCAGATCTAGTTTGCTGAACCCAGCAAGAAAACACAACTAAGCCACTCAATATAACAAAGTAACTGTTTACAATTAGTTAAAAGATAACCTGGCTGACAAGAGGATACTAGTAAGATCAACCAGACCACCAACCATACCCGTTCTTCCAGAATATGGGGGGAGAAGGTGGGAGGGAGTGCACGAACAAAGGCAAGTTGAACAACTCACATGGAATGTTATGGTACAAACATAACCTCTGTATGTGAAGTTGTTCAATCTCGCCGTTTGTTCTTACACGTGGGTAGCGTCTCAAGCACCCTAATCCTGGGCGGCTCACGGGAGTACATTCCTGAGAACGGTGAAACCAAAGGAAGCCCTGTCCATGGAGGCCATGTCCACTTTATAATGAGTAATAAACGTATGAGGTTTGGACCAAGTAGCAGCTGCACAAATGGTGTCCAAAAGTAAACGAGCTGCGTGAGCTAATGACTTAGAAACAGCCCTGGTAGAATGAGCTTTCACTTCACGTTCTAAAGGTTGATGTGAAGAATATGCAAACGTTATACAATCAAAGCCATTTGGACAACGTAACTTTGGATACCGAAAGGCCCTTCTTATTGTCTGCATGGGAAACAAATAGTTGACTCGATTTTCTGAATTCTTTTGTTCTGTCCAAATAAAATCTCATCTGTGAACATCAAGCTTATGCAACATGTATTCCAATTTACTGGCGTGATGCCTGAAAAAGTGGGAAGTTCAATGGACTGGTTCAAGTTCACTTCGGAACAGACCTTCGGTAGGAAGAATTGATTTGTTCTTAAAGACACCCTGTCAGGGTGGAAGACCAAATATGCGGGCCTAATAGAGTGCTTGAAGTTCAAAAACTCTACGTGCCGAAGTAATGGCCACTAAGAAAATGGTCTTCCAAGAAAGGAACTTCAAAGGACAAGAAGATGCAGGCTCAAAAGGGGGAAGCATGAGTTGAGACAGCACCAAATTTAGATTCCAGGGAGTAATCGGATGTCTGATAGAGGGTCGAAGGTGATGAGTCCCTTTCAAAAAGGCTTTACATAATCTGTGGGACATAATGTTAGAACCTCCGTATCCCACATGGAAGTTAGATATGGCAGCCAATTGAACCCTTATAGTAGCGGCTGCCACATCCACCATGGAAAAGTGAAGTAAAAAAATTCCAGAATGCTATGAATAGGGGCGATAAAGGGATCAATACCATGTTGAGAAGCCTAATGACCAAATTGTTTCCATTTGCTGTTATATAGTTTCCTGGCGGAGACTTTATGAGAGGAAACCAGAATATACTGAACCGCGGGAGACAAATCATGAGACCTGGCTAGGTTGGGAAGTGAAGCAGCTAAGCTGTCAGTTTGAGGGATACAAGAGAAGGGTGAAGAACTCCCGACGAATGAGTCGGGAGGTCTGGCACTGGGTCCAGAACCCAAGGTTCTTCCACTTGGTAAAGTTGAAGGAAGGGGAACCATATCTGCAGAGGCCAAAACGGGGCCATCAGAAGAACAGTCCTTCCCAGGCTTTTGGCTTTCTGCAAAAATTTGGGGATCAGCAGGGATGGAGGAAAAGCATATAGGAGACCCGAGGGCCAATAGTGTAGGAGTGCATCCCTTGGGATGTCCCCCGGTGGAGGGTACAGAGCAAAGTAGCTTCTGCATTTGGCATTCATCGGGGATGCAAAAAGGTCGCAGCAAGGCTGGCCCCATTTGTGGAATATCCTTTCCGCCACTTGTTCTTTGAGGGATCACTCGTGAGACAACAGAATGGCTCTGCTCAATTTGTCCGCTCTCACGCTGGATGACCCCGGGATGTGCGTTGCTATCAGTAAGCGCACGGTGGATACAGCCCACTGTCAAATTCTCATGGCCTCTCGGCATAAAGGGTAAGATTTGGTTCCCCCTTGCTTGTTGATGTACCAGACTACCGACATGTTGCCCAGTCTGTATTGCAATTGTCTCTCGAGGTACAGAGTCATGAAAGTGTTGCAACACTAGGACCACCACTCTCAACTCCAAGACATTGATGTGCAAACTGGATTCCATCTCTGACCAAGTACCTTGGACAGTTCTTCCCTGACAGATCCCCCCCACCCGATCAGGGAAGCATCTGTGGTCACTGTGGCTGTGGGGGGGGGGGGGTACAAACGGACGACCTATAGTAACTTGGTGGCTGTTCAACCACCAAAGGTCCTTTTTGCAAGTATTTGTCAGCAGAATCTTGTGTGACATTGGAAGTTGTTGACGAGACCAGTGTGTGAAGAGTAACCATTTGAGTATCCTCATGTGCATACGCCCCAGAGGAACTGCTATGAAAGTCACTGCCATGGTGCCTAGCAACTTCAGAACTTGGAATGCAGGAACTTTCTTTTCCATCAACAAAAGGGATACTTGATTTCTTAAGGAGATTACTCATTCTTCAGGTAATCTGACCAGGGCGGTGGTGGTGTCTAGATCTGCTCCTATAAAAGGAAATATACTGCGACGGCGACAAAGCAGATTTTTCGAAATTTAAGGTTATGCCCACTTGGGAGCACAGGCTGATAGTGTAATCCATGGCGTGAATCAGTTGATGCCTTGTGGTGGTGGTGGTGGTAAGGAGCCAGTCGTCGAGATATGGAAACACCCGGAATCCTAAACGTCTCAGGTGAGCCTTGGCCACTGCCATGCATTTGGTGAACACGCTGGGGGCTGTGATAAGACCAAAGGGCAGAGGTCAGAACTGGTAGCGACTGGCCCCCAGCCGGAAACGCAATTGATCTCTGGATGGCCTGGACATTTTTGATGTGGTAGTACGCATCCTTGAGTTCTAACTAGCACATCCAATCGCCCATTTCGAGAAACGGAAGTATTGATTGAAGCGTGACCATCCGGAACTTTTCCTTTTTGACAAATGTATTTGGTTTACTGAGGTCTAAGATAGGCCTCCAGTCTCCTGTTTTCTTTGGAACTAATTAGAACCTGGAGTAAGTTCCAGATCCTATCTGGTCGGCTGGGACTGGCTGGATGATTCTTTTTCCAGCAGCCTTGGAATTTCTATGGCTGCTAGATTCTGCAGACTGGGTGAAATGTCTGGGATTCTTGCATGAATGGAAGGGGATTCTGAAATGGGAATGACGTAACCTCTGGTAATTATGCTCTTTACCCAGGAATCAGATGCAATTCCTAGCCAGGCGTCTGGGTATAAAGCTAAGCAACCCCCGACTGCCTTCAGAGCAGGACGGTCAGGCCTCCTCTCAAGAGCACTGATAAGGCTTGTCAAGGAACTGCTCCGTCACCCTGGTTCTGTGGACCCCCTCTGCCGCCTGGGCGGTTTCTACCATTATACCCCCCCTTCCTCTGCCCCTAGAGGAGGGTTCACCACGTGTGTTCTGGAAAGCTCCTTGGGACTTCCGGAACCACATTTTTCCACTATTCTGCCCTTTGGGGTATGGTCTAGTGGGGGTGGAAAAATGGACTCCTACGGCAGATAGTCTCTTTCCACCCCCTAGGGAGTGTCTTCCTTGACACTAGGCCCAAACAAGGAAGAGCCATCAAATACGGTATTAACAAAGGAAGACTTGGAAGGCTCCCGCAAAGGAGCAAAAGCGCATCCAGAATTGTCTCCGCAGAGCTATCGCTGAATCTGATGCCTGGCTCGATCCCTTGGCTGCATAAGAAATGAGCTGCATGGATGAGTTTACAATGGAATTAAGGGTGTTAAGCTGTGCAGTCACTTTCTCAGAGACAGCATCATCTGTGTTGCCCCGTAGAGCATCTCCAAGCTCTTTGAGGAGATCTCGAAGACGGGTAAAGTGGGTTAAATAGTTAAGCGATCTCATTGCAAATGTCGCAGAACTAAAGATGCGTTTCCCATATCTGTCCATTGTCCTGGAATCTCTATTAGGAGAATGGACAGAAGAGGAGGTCTCCGACATCTTTCTTGGTGGCTGCTGGCACAACCATGGCATCAACGGGGACTCCCTTTGTAAGGAAAAAACTTATCCTGAGGGGAGGTGATAAATTTGTTCGGCCTCTGAGGGACTGGTTCCAGGGAATCAGGAGACTCCCACGCCTTTCGAGAGATCAAATCCATTAATTCGTCAAAAGGCGGAGTAACCCAGGAGATGGAAGGTTGAGACCCAAAGGCCTTCAGGAGCACCAACTGATCCTCAGTAGGGGTAAGGGACTGCCAGTCACCCCTCTGTTCAAGTATTTCTAGGATGTCTGTAAATGAGACCTCTGACGGGGACCCTTCTGATTCCTCTAAGTCGGTGTCTGATGTCAAGGATTCCTGAGGGGAATCCAAGTGCCTCCACTTGCACAGTCTCTTCCTAGGGACTTCATCAGTGGGGGCATCTGGTGAAGGTTCCGTAGAGCAGGGGTTGCCCGATGGGGTTACCTGAGGCTCTGGGTCTTGACGCTTGGTAGGAAACCTGTGATGTAGAGACAGAACGGGGCCCTTTAGGGGAGGAAGAGGAAGGACCTGAAGAGATAGAGTCTTAGAAGACATTACCTTCCTCATGATGTGGAAGGCACCGGTGTCTCGGTCCAAGGAGTCCACCGGTTCCGAAGAACACTGCAGTCTCCTCGGGGCAGAGACCACATGCTCCGAACCAGAGGACGAAGCAGAGCTCAACTGCGCCGAGGCCCAGACAGGAAGAGTCTAAACCAAAGCCTCTGTTCGACTCTCCCCCCTGGACCCAGGGAGAGAGCGTTTCCTCCAAGACCCTTCGATCGGAACCGAAGATGTCAAGGTCGACAAGGCCGAAGGCACCGGAATACGTCTCGGCTCCAAGGGTTCCACAACTATCAGGTCCTCACCTTCCGCCTCCAAAGGCTCGATTGAGAGGAGCAGAAACTGTGACGGGGGTGTTGGGCTTCGATGCAAAGTGAGATGAAGCCAAAAGCAATTTGGCCAAGGCCGGGTTCTCCAAGAGTCTCTGCACCACATGGTCCACATAGACATCAGAGAGGGTCCTGGAAGAACGAGTCAAAAGAGCCGAAGAATCTACTGACCGAAGGATCTGAGATTTTAAAACCACCGGTTCCAAACTCGGGACTTCGCTCCGAGGCAAAGGTTCGGTGCTCAGCTTCGAGGGCTGAGGAGCTGGCGACCGAATCTTCCCAGAGGTGCTCTGAGCCGATGACTTGGGCTCCGATGACACCTTGGAAGACTTCGACCCCTTCGAAGATTTGGTCTGTTCAGACTTATCTAAAGCCTCTACGAAGACTGATTTTTAAGAGGCCTCTATCGATAAGCTTTCTATGCCTTATCAGCATAACTCGGCCACTAAAAGAGTGGCAGATGGAACAGTCCTCTTGCAGGTGTACAAGCCCTAAACAATAAACACATGAGGTGTGCTGGTCGGTGATGGACATCTGTCCACAGCCATACCGCTTGAACCCTGATCTTTGTTTTTCTGACATCTCAAAAATTGAGAAAACAGCACAAATGCTAAGGTTCAGATCTCTGAACTCTATAAATATTAGGACACTAGCAATCACACAAAACTTTCAGATCAGTGAACACTCACTAACTCTACTTTGCAGCTATTAAGAACACTAAGAATCACAAAAAAAGTTCAGATCCCTGAATACTCAATATTTCACCAAAGAGAAACAGAAATCACTGACAGAGCCCTGTAAAAAAAAACTCAACTAAAGAATCGGCCAAAGGCCTAGGGGCAGCAGCTCCTAATAAAACAGACTAAGTACCTCAAAAAAAACACAAACAAGTAATAGACAACTAAACACACACACACACACACCAAACTATCACAGTTAAAGAAAATTTTCTGTCAAAAGACAAGAAAAAAAAAGGGTACTGGCCCGAGCTTCTTGTGAAGAGTGTAAGATCCGTTGCAGCTGCAAACTAGATATGGGGTTTGGCAGCAGAGCATGGGATAGGAACAGTGTCTCAAGCTTCTCAGAGAGAGAGAGCTTGGAACAATACTGACACTCCCGGCTGCAAAGCTTATACATCCCTTATAATCTACCCAATATTTCCACTCAAACATTACATAGCTCATTTAAGCCCTCCTACATTTTAAACCTAATTCCTCCCTTGTATGTATTCTTCCCACAATTCCCATTTTTCCAATGCAGTTTACTCCTACCCTTTTCTAAAAATCTCAATTCCAGTTGTTTTATCTCTATATTCACTACTTCCATTATAGTTGGTTTAGATTTTGACTTACATTTTCTAGTAATTTTTCGGCAGCCACCATTATTAGACAAAGCAATGCCTTACCATGTCTAGGCAATTCCGATTCTGTATCACAGCTCAGAAAAAATCATCTCCCTCGTCAGACCAATCTGCCGACCTAGCATCTCCAACAGTGCATCCCGCAGGGAATACCTAAACTCCACCAACTCACCACACTCCCAGAAAATGTTCCCAATCATTTCTTTCTTCCCCTTCACACCTACAATATTTGCTGTATGCTAGAGGAAAAATTCTCTGGAGTCTACTTGGGGGTATAAAAATATCTATGTAAACATTTCCATGCAAAAACCATAAATATTGAAGATTTTGTTCCATATTTAGGATACATACATATATCATCCCACTGTTTCTTTGTGAATTGCTTATCCAATCTTTTCCCAACCCTTTCTAACCTCCTCCGATTGATTCTTAGTTATAATGCAATATTTTATATGCTCTAATAATTATTCCTTTTTAGGGGCAGCTTCAGCTCTAGATTCTATTAAAAACTCTACCAATGCTGTTTTTTCATTTAGAACACAGTTTCTTTATCTTTGCCTATACTCAGATATCAATCCGACAGGGAAGGCAACGTCTAACCTGTAGGCCAAACAAATTCTTGGCTTCCTCCAATTCTATCATATTTTCCTCTCTAATTATCTTCTCCCAATACCTGGGTTCCTTTGCAAGTTCTCTCCAATATATTCCGGCCCCCTCTTGCCTAGTGTCTGACCCAAGACGGCATGATGATACAAAAGCATGCATCTGCACGTGGGACATTCTCCTGGTTGCAGAAGCCAAAGTGTGCAATAACAATGCTCCCAGGAAATAGTGTGCCTTGGCTGTTGCTTACTACAAACAGCCCCTTGAATTTAGAGTTTAGCTCTGTCCCGATGTACTGACTTACTTCCAAACAGTAAGTAATTTATTTCATCTTAGTTCAGACTGTTCTAGCTAGACATTTTACCCGATTAAAACATTCCTGAAGACCATTTTGCACCTCAGTTATGAGCTACAAGAGAGTACATGTTGTCAATACATTGCTAGAGGTTAGTAAAACAACAGTGTCTCCTTCCCAAATATACACAGCTTGTTTGTAGGAATTCCTGCTAAAAGGACAACTCCAATTCGAATGAAGACTAAAATATAAGAGTTTAACAGAAAAATATGCCTGTCTGGAACTTTAAAGTGCTTTACCACATTATAAAAAAAATACTAAAATGCAGTACATTTAAGTTGCTCTAGATAGCATTTTAAGATGAGTATTCGCAAGTCAATAACCAGTTCAACAGATGGTGTGAGCAGGCGAGTCTCCTGTCCACAAAGAATGCACTATGTCATACACAGTTCCAAAATAGCAAACCATTTTTGCCAGACTAAAGCTAATCTACAACATGTGGGAATGCCACTGATTATCACTGCAAAAGGAACTTTCTCCTTGGTCATGATATATGCATCTGACCCCACTGCCACACCTTCCCTAGATAATGCATGCCACTCTCCTTTTGTGGAATATATACACTAAGGCACATACACATTTTATACATGACACACATGGGTTAGCTGAAATGTTAACATCCTTTGTATTTTACATATGAAAAACTAGAGTGCTCTTCCGTTTATCGGGGCAACAGTTAAAAAAAAGACACATGCTTTTTCAAAGGCGCATCATATAAGAACAAATAATGTACCCTTGAAGATGCCATCGACCAAACTATATGCTGTATAAAACGGTAATGCATATAAGTTCCAACGGTAAGAGAGGAAAGTTGTCTAATCAACACGCATGGCTTGTTTGGCAAGTGTCGCTCAGTAGATTAATAAATATGGTTGAAAACACTAGCAAGGCAGCTCAAGGATGCTGCCATGGCTTCCTCCCAAAACCAGTAAAACCCTGCAGGGGTCAAATAGTAAACGCCAGCTTGTAGGTGTGACCTCTGTTCGGAAGGAAGCCCGACGGCATCACGCCTCTTACAGCAGTGTCCTGGCGCTGTGAGAAACAACAGACTAACTTCCCATTTGACGATATACTGTGATACAGTTCCAGCTCAGTAGGGTGCAAAATCTACAGTAAAAGTGCAACCTACTAGAATTTGTTTGGGATATAAAAGAACAAAGTGCTTATAACTTTTGGTACAGTGAACACGTGCTTAAAAAAGTTAAGTTATGTTCTTACCATAAAGTTCCGGCGGGAGTTGTTACATCTCATCTTTGTTCTTTACACCTGGGTTTGCGAGCCGCTCCAGCCGGCTCAGAGTTGGCCGCTTTCCAAGCTTTTGATCCCTGCGTCTATAAGACACAGTCCCTATACTCTGCTGCCAAACCTCCAGATCTAGTTTTGTAGAACTCAGCAAGAAAAAACACAACTAAGCCACTCAATATACTACAAGTAACTGTTTACAATTAGTTAAAAGATAACCTGGCTGGACAAGAGGATACTAGTAAGATCAACCAGACCACCAACCATACCCGTTCTTCCAGAATATGGGGAGAAGGTGGGAGGAGTGTACTGCGAACAAAGGCAGAAGTTGAACAACTCACATGGAATGTTATGGTACAAACATAACTCTGTATGGTGAAGTTGTTTCAATCTCGCCGTTGTTCTGCTAACGTGGGTAGCGCCTCATATTCCTAATCCTGGGCGACTCACGGGAGTACATTCCTGAGAACGGTGTGAAAACCAAGGAAGCCCTGTCCATGGAGGCCATGCCGCACTTTATAATGAGTAATAAAGCATTATGAGGTTTTGGACCAAGTAGCAGCTGCAACGAATGGTGTCCAAAAGTAAAAATAAAATGGCGTGAGCTAATGACTTAGAAACAGCCCTGGTAGAATGAGCTTTCACTTCACGTTCTAAAGGTTGATGTGAGAGAATATGCAAACCAAGTTATACAATCAAAGCCATTTGGACAACGTAACTTTGGATACCGAAAGGCCCTTCTTATTGGTTCTGCATGGGAAACAAATAGTTGTCGATTTTTAGATTACTTGTTCTGTCCAAATAAAATCTCATCTGCTGAACATCAAGCTTACTGCAACATGTATTTCCAACTTATCAGGCGTGATGCCTGAAAAGTGGGAAGTTCAATGGACTAGGTTCAAGTTCACCGAACAACAGACCTTAGGTAGGAAGAATTGATTTGTTCTTAAAGACACCCTGTCAGGTGGAAGACCAAATATGCGGGACTCAATAGAGTGCTTTCTGAAGTTCCAAAACTCTACGTGCCGAAGTAATGGCCACTAAGAAAATGGTCTTCCCAAGAAAGGAACACAAGTTGACAAGAAGATGCAGGCTCAAAAGGGGAAGCATGAGTTGAGACAGCACCAAATTTAGATTCCAGGGAGTAATCGGATGTCTGATGATAGAGGTCGGGTGATGAGTCCCTTTCAAAAAAGGTTTTTACATATTAATCCTAGTGGGACATAATGTTAGAACCTCCGTATCCCACATGGAAGTTAGATTATGGCAAGCCAATTGAACCTTATAGTAGCGGCCGCCACATCCACCATGGAAAAGTGAAGTAAAAAATTCCAGAATGCTATGAATAGGGGCGATAAAGCGGATCAATACCATGTTGAGAAGCCCTAATGACCAAATTGTTTCCATTTGCTGTTATACTAGTTTCCTGGCGGAGACTTTATGAGAGGAAACCAGAATATACTGAACCCGCGCGGAGACAAATCATGAGACCTGGCTAGGTTGGGAAGTGAAGCAGCTAAGCTGTCAGCTTGAGGGATACAAGAGAAGGGTGAAGAACTTTCTCCCGGCGAATGAGTCGGGAGGTCTGGCACTGGGTCCAGAAACCCAAGGTTCTTCCACTTGGTAAAGTTGAAGGAAGAGAACCATATCTGCAGAGGCCAAAAGCGGGCCATCAGAAGAACAGTCCTTCCCAGGCTTTTGGCTTTCTGCAAAATTTGGGGATCAGCAGGGATGGAGGAAAAGCATATAGGAGACCCGAGGGCCAATAGTGTAGAGTGCATCCTTGGGATGTCCCGGTGGAGGTACAGAGCAAAGTAGCTTCTGCATTTGGTATTCATCGGGATGCAAAAGGTCGCAGCAAGGCTGGCCCTATTTGTGGAATATCCTTTCCGCCACTTGTTCTTTGAGGGACCGTGAGATAAACAGAATGGCTCTGCTCAATTTGTCCGCTCCCACGCTTGGATGACCCCGGATGTGCGTTGCTATCAGTAAGTGGATACAGCCCACTGTCAATTCCCATGGCCTCTCGGCATAAAGGGTAAGATTTGGTTCCCCTTGCTTGTTGATGTACCAGACTACCGACATGTTGCCCAGTCTGTATTGCAATTGTCTCTCGAGGTACAGAGTCATGAAAGTGTTGCAACACTAGGACCACCACTCTCAACCCAAGACATTGATGTGCAAACTGATTCCATCTCTGACCAAGTACCTTGGACAGTTCTTCCTTGACAGATCCCCCACCCGATCAGGGAAGCATCTGTGGTCACTGTGGCTGTGGGGGTACAACGGATCGACCTAGTAACTTGGTGGCTGTTCAACCACCAAAGGTCCTTTTGCAAGTATTTGTCAGCAGAATCTTGTGTGACATTGGAAGTTGTGCAGCTGACGAGACCAGTGTGTGAAGAGTAACCATTTGAGTATCCCTCATGTGCATGCCCCAGAGGAACTGCTATGAAAGTCACTGCCATGGTGCCTAGCAACTTCAGAACTTGAATGCAGGAACTTTCTTTTCCATCAACAAAAGGGATACTTGATTTCTTAAGGAGATTACTCATTCTTCAGGTAATCTGACCAGTGATGGTGGTGTCTAGATCTGCTCCTATAAAAGGAAATATACCGCGACGGGCGACAAAGCAGATTTTTCAAATTTAAGGTTATGCCTACTTGGAGCACAGGCTGATAGTGTAATCCATGGCGTGAATCAGTTGATGCCTTTGTGGTGGTGGTGGTGGTGGAGCCAGTCGAGATATGGAAACACCGAATCCTAAACGCCCCAGGTGAGCCTTGGCCACTGCCATGCATTTGGTGAACACGCTGGGGGCTGTGATAAGACCAAAGGGCAGAGGTCAGAACTGGTAGCGACTGGCCCCAGCGGAAACAATTGATCTCTGGATGGCCTGGACATTTTGATGTGGTAGTGCATCCTTGAGTTCTAACTAGCACATCCAACGCCTATTTCGAGAAACGGAAGTATTGATTGAAGCGTGACCATCCGGAACTTTTCCTTTTTGACAAATGTATTTGGTTTACTGAGGTCTAAGATAGGCCTCCAGTCTCCTGTTTTCTTTGGAACTAATTAGAACCTGGAGTAAGTTCCAGATCCTATCTGGTCGGCTGGGACTGGCTGGATGATTCTTTTTCCAGCAGCCTTGGAATTTCTATGGCTGCTAGATTCTGCAGACTGGGTGAAATGTCTGGGATTCTTGCATGAATGGAAGGGGATTCTGAAATGGGAATGACGTAACCTCTGGTAATTATGCTCTTTACCCAGGAATCAGATGCAATTCCTAGCCAGGCGCCTGGTATAAAGCTACAACCCCGACTGCCTTCAGAGCAGGACGGTCAGGCCTCCTCTCAAGAGCACTGATAAGGCTTGTCAAGGAACTGCTCCGTCACCCTGGTTCTGTGGACCCCCTCTGCCGCCTGGGCGGTTTCTACCATTATACCCCCCCTTCCTCTGCCCCTAGAGGAGGGTTCACCACGTGTGTTCTGGAAAGCTCCTTGGGACTTCCGGAACCACATTTTTCCACTATTCTGCCCTTTGGGTATGGAGTTCAGTGGGGTGGAAAATGGACTACTGACAGATAGTCTCTTTCCACCCCTAGGAGTGTCTTCCTTGACACTAGGCCCAAACAAGGAAGAGCCATCAAATACGGTATTAACAAAGGAAGACTTGAAGGCTCCCAAGAAGCAGCGATAAAGCATCCAGAATTGTTCTCCGCAGGAGCTATCGCTGAATCTGATGCCTGGCTCGATCCCTTGGCTGCATAAGAAATGAGCTGCATGGATGAGTTTACAATGGAATTAAGGGTGTTAAGCTGTGCAGTCACTTTCTCAGAGACAGCATCATCTGTGTTGCCCTGTAGAGCATCTCCAAGCTCTTTGAGGAGATCTCGAAGACGGGTAAAGTGGGTTAAATAGTTAAGCGATCTCATTGCAAATGTCGCAGAACTAAAGATGCGTTTCCCATATCTGTCCATTGTCCTGAATTCTATTAGAGAATGGACAGAAGAGGAGGTCTCCGACATCTTTCTTGGTGGCTGCTGGCACAACCATGGCATCAACGGGGACTCCCTTTGTAAGGAAAAAACTTATCCTGAGGGGAGGTGATAAATTTGTTCGGCCTCTGAGGGACTGGTTCCAGGAATCAGGAGACTCCCACGCCTTCGAGATCAAATCCATTAATTAGTGCAAAGGCGGAGTAACCCAGGAGATGGAAGGTTGAGACCAAAGGCCTTCCGGAGCACCAACAGATCCCCAGTAGGGGTAAGGGACTGCCAGTCACCCCTCTGTTCAAGTATTTCTAGGATGTCTGTAAATGAGACCTCTGACGGGGACCCTTCTGATTCCTCTAAGTCGGTGTCTGATGTCAAGGATTCCTGAGGGAATCCAAGTGCCTCCACTTGCACAGTCTCTTCCTAGGGACTTCATCAGTGGGGGGCATCTGGTGAAGTCTCCGAGAGAGGGGTTTGCCCGCTGGGGTTACCTGAGGCTCTGGGTCTTGACGCTTGGTAGGAAACCTGTGATGTAGAGACAGAACGGGCCCTTTAGGGGAGGAAGAGGAAGGACCTGAAGAGATAGAGTCTTAGAAGACATTACCTTCCTCATGATGTGGAAGGCACCGTGTCTGGTCCAAGGAGTCCACCGGTTCAAGAACACTGCAGTCTCCTCGGCAGAGACCACATGCTCCGAACCAGAGGACGGCAGAGCTCAACTCGCCGAGGCCCAGACAGGAAGAGTCTAAACTAAAGTCTGTTCGACTTCCCCTGGACCCAGGGAGAGAGCGCTTCCTCCAAGACCCTTCGATCGAACCGAAGATGTCAAGGTCGACAAGGCCGAAGGCACCGAATACGCCTCGGCTCCAAGGGTTCCATAACCATCAGGTCTCACCTCCGCCCAAAGGCTCGATTGAGAGGAGCAGAAACTGTGACGGTGTTGGGCTTCATGCAAAGTGAGATGAAGCCAGCAATTTGGCCAAGGCCGGTTCTCCAAGAGTCTCTGCACCACATGGTCCACATAGACATCAGAGAGGGTCCTGGAAGAATTCAGCGAGTCAAAAGAGGCGAAGAACCTACTGAGCGAAGGATCTGAGATTTTAAAACCACCGGTTCCAAACTCGGGACTTCGCACCGAGGCAAAGGTTCGGTGCTCAGCTCGAGGGCTGAGGAGCTGGCGACCGAATCTCTTTCCCAGAGGTGCTCTGAGCCGATGACTTGGGCTCCGATGACACCTTGGAAGACTTCGACCCCCTTCGTGAAGATTTGGTCTGTTCAGACTTATCTAAAGCCTCTACTTAAGACTGATTTTTAAGAGGCCTCTATCGACAAGCTTTCATGCCTTATCAGCATAACTCGGCCACTAAAAGAGTGGCAGATGGAACAGTCCTCTTGCAGGTGTACAAGCCCTAAACAATAAACACATGAGGTGTGCTGGTCGGTGATGGACATCTGTCCACAGCCATACCGCTGAACCCTGATCTTTGTTTTTCTGACATCTCAAAAATTGAGAAAACAGCACAAATGCTAAGGTTCAGATCTCTGAACACTATAAATATTAGGACACTAGCAATCACACAAAACTTTCAGATCAGTGAACACCACTAACTCTACTTTGCAGCTATTAAGAACACTAAGAATCACAAAAAAAGTTCAGATCCCTGAATACTCAATATTTCACCAAAGAGAAACAGAAATCACTGACAGAGCCCTGTAAAAACTC
>NC_056729.1:269455933-269463433 GCF_019279795.1 Protopterus annectens | reverse complement strand
ATTCATCTTATGGAATATCTGGTATCTCTTATTTTGATAGTAAAACTATTTCCTGTCTTAACCAGTTTACACCAGTTGCAAAATCCACATATAGCCATACCATTTTGCCTACTAAAATTGCTATTATTGAAATTCCTCTGTTAACTCTTTAAGGTTGTTTCCTCTCCTATATGTTACCCTAGGTCTAGGTCCTAATTTTCCAACTAAAAAACTGTCATTTGCTATAAAATGCCAATTTTTGCATATTATAGCCCAAATCACTTGGGAATCCATAGAGAAAGTTGTAATAAAGTTTAGTCTAAAATTGCACTCACCATGGGATGAATCAACAAGGACCTGTGTACTACTACCATCTGCGTAAGAACTAGGGTTATAGGTATCTACCCTCCTTTGGATTACTTCTTTTTCACACAATAAGGGTTGATAGAATCCAGTAATTCTTTTATTAGAAACTTCATCTATAAGTTCCTCCAAGAGGGGTGCAGGATAACCCCTACTTGAAAACATATCTTTTAGGAATTCGCATTCAAGATGGAAATCATTCAAGGTACTACACATTCTTCCTGCTCGTACAAGTTGTCCCTTTACAATAGACCGTTTTTGTTTAAACGGGTGTGAGCTGGAGAAGTGAAGAAAAGAATTGCAGTACGTCGACTTCCTAAAGATACTAGACAGGAACTCTTCCTTATTGTTGTCTTTGACAAGTTTAACATCCAAATAGTCTATCTCAGAGGGGGAGAACTTTGAAGTAAATTTAAGGATGTCAGTAGTAGAATTTAACGAAGTTACAAATAAGTCAGCTTCAGAGGAATCACCATGAAAAAGGATGAAGATATCATCCAAGAATCTGGTGTAGAATCGGACATATTGCATCAAGTCCGACCTATTCCTTAAGAATTGTTTTTCCCAGTATCCTACAAAGAAGTTTGCAACGCTCGCCCCACAGGGCGAGCCCATAGCTACCCCTCGTTTCTGCAAGAAGTAGTCTTTATCGAAGAGGAAGTAATTAGATGTCAGAACTATATCTAAAAGTTCTGTTACTAACTGAATCTCACTATTAGCGGCTCCAAATTCCTCCATGAGTAACCCAATCCACTCAACAGCCTCCAAATGTGGTATCGAGGTGTACAAATCTACCACATCAATAGTAAGAAAGTTATCCATACTATTGAAGGGTATCTCATTAATTTGCTTTAAGAAAGACCAAGAGTCTTTGCATAACCCTGGTATGAACTGTAGGTATTTGGATAGGATAGTATCTATGAGCCGTGAGCTGGGGTGCATCATGGAAGACTTACCATCAACTAGAGCCCTCATAGGAGGGTCCTCCAAGTTTTTATGGATCTTAGGGACACCAAACATCACTGGAATTTTAGTAAATGTGATGTCAATAAATCGGTAGGTATCTATGTCTATTTTGGCCGCTAAGTATAAGTCCCTCAAAAAAACCCTGATTCTTTGATAGGTCCCATTTACTTCATTAATAGAAACTGGGGAGTAAGCTTCAGATTGCAAGACAAAGGCCATTTTTTCTTTATATTGTTCTTCGCTGAATATCACCAAGCCCCCTCCTTTATCTGGTTTGATAAACCTAACAGCTTGTCGACAAAGGAGATTTAAAGCTTCCATTTGTTCCTTTGTGGTATTTGGTTTATAAGGCCCAAAATCTCTTCTATTAACTCTCGAGGGGAGTTGGGTCCTAAAATCGACTTCACATACAGTTTCAAAAATCTGTAACAGAGTGGAGTGGTGGATTAAACACACTCGACAATTTAAGTGAAAGGTCAGCTTGACATGGTTCGCTATCAAACAGAACTTGATAGCTTAGCTTACGAACGAAGCTTTTGAGATCAATAATAATCTCAGAAATCTTACTATTTCGATTAGGAACTAATGAATTACCTAGAGCTAACAATTCAATTAATTCCTCATCAGGGACAAAATCAGTAATTATAAATCTTAAAATCACCTTTTTTATTTGTCAAAATAATAGGAACACTAGGTGAAAGGAGAAATTGAGAACCAGCATCTATTTCTATTATTGGCGGTTCCTGTTCTTGTTTCGCCAATTGCAGTTGTTGCGAGGTCCTAAAAAATTATTGTTATTATTGGTATTGTTTGAGAAAGAATCAGATGAATGAGTATTATTGTTCATCTTGTTTGCCCTAATTTAAGCCTATTACTACGTCTGGGACAGTCTACGACTGCCCAGTCACCCTCTTCTTCACCCTCATCATCTACTTCTGGGTGTCGAGTGGAATTGTTAGCATCCTGTCCATTAGGGACATCATTTTTAACTAACATTTCCAATTTGGGATACGCTGTTTTTTTAGAGTAAGCTATTCTATCCCTTACCAGTTTTTTTGGTTTTATTTGACTTCAACTTCACCAATAAGGCATCTATACTATTCAATACTCGCTGGTAATCATATTTATACCTGACAAAATCTATGTCAGCTTTAATTTCATTATCCAGCCCATTGATATCAACAGTAAGCATTGCAATATGTTTGACAGTGTTTCACAATAAGTTCTAACAATTGTGCACCCTGCTCTTGAAAAAGAGCTTTCAAATCACCAAAAAATTCATCATCAACTAAAAGGCCCGAAGGAGAAAAGTTATTACGAAGTCCTTTGGGAATGAGGTTTTCTGCCAAACATTGTTCGAAATAAGCAGCCTCCAATTGCATTTTCTTTAATTTTAAAAGTTTAGTATCTAGCACTTTTAATTTATCAGCAATGGAAGCTTCATTTGTCTCATTTCTAGAAGTGCAAGTACCACCTGTATTGTTAGTATTGAAGGAGAATAAATCAACATTTTCAATCCAATCTGTGAGTGGAGGCAAGCCATCCGTTTCAGGGTTTGCTGTTACAGTCGATTCGTTTACTCCTGCAGGTAACCGGCCGCCACTACGGTTGGCGTCTGAACCTTCAGGACATCGTATTAAATTAGTTGAATGAAAAACACCCTCCATTCGGGACCCATGTCCATTAATGCGCCGTTGTAAAGGATTCACATTTATTTTTCTGTCTGTACCTTGCCCGACGGCAGAACGCTGGCCTACCGGTGCAGTGTTCACACCGGAAGTAAGTGAACCGGCAGAAATGTGCGAGGCACCAGTGACAACAAGGTTGGATTCTTGAGTTCTGTTACTGGGTAACTGTAAAGAATCCCCTCCATTAAGTGCATCTGTCCTCTGCCCTATTTTGGCATTTTGCCCTACAGGAATCTGTACATCCGTACTAGGAATAGTGGGCGAACAGTCCGCTGTAGTAGTAAAAGAAGAATGTAACCCTTTGTGACCATTATAATCCAATGCGTCGATACGGGCATTCAACAAGTCGAGTTTGAGATTCAGGGACACAAATAAGGCTGGTAAATCAATGAAGCTATCCTTAGCTTTGGAACTCCTGTTCCAAATAGAGTAGGACTGTTTAAACCATCAGGACTGCCAGTGGCCATAGTACAAACCAACAAAAAACGAACCAAAAATAAAACTGATGAAATACAAAAAATGCCACAGCAACCTTGGTCAAACAGTGGAAATACCTGAACGCAAGTTTAATATTAACAAAAGATCAAGCGTTTTCGCCACAAGCCTCTTGTGGCTTCATCAGAGATAACACATAAAAAATTACAATAGCCTGCCTTAAATACTATATAGGCAGGAAATGACATTTAATTAAACCATTGTAAAATTTAAATTTTATGGACTTTGAAACATTTAAAAACCAGCTTAAACACATATAAAGGTTATCCAAATTAAAATTAACATTCAAAATTAACATTAAAAAATTAAAATTTTTTTTGTTTTCAAATAGTTTATGGTGATATGTACGGTGTATTATTGTGTAATATACACATGCACATTATTTATACAAAGGGAATTATTTTATTCCCTTGATATGTGTTTATATGGTGCAATCAATAGTAGATTTAGGGAAACATTTTTAATTTTTTAATGTTAATTTTGAATGCTAATTTTAATTTGGATAACCTTTATATGTGTTTAAGCTAGTTTTTAAATGTGTTAAAGTCCATTAAATTAAAATTTTACAATGGTTTAATTAAATATGTCATTTCCTGCCTATAAAGTATTTAAGGCAGGCTATTGTAATTTTTTTATGTATCTCTGATGAAGCCACAAGAGGCTTGTGGCGAAAACGCTTGATCTTTTGTTAATATTAAACTTGCGTTCAGGTATTTCCACTGTTTGACCAAGGTTGTTGTGGCATTACATATATATATATATATATATATATATATATATATATATAATATATACTACATATATATATATATATATATATATATAATATATACTACACACACACATATATATATTATATACTACACATATATATATATATATTATATACTACACACACATATATATATATATATATATATATATAAATATAATATATACTACACACATTATATATATATACTACACACATTATATATATATACTACACACATATATATATATACATATATATATATATATATATATATATATATATATATATATATATATATATACATACATACATACACACACCTTATTTTCCTGTTTTTGTGAGCTTATATTGTTGATTGCACTTGTGGGCTAAAGTATTGCTTAAAAGTAATAAACAGGCTAATACACTCAAGTGTACCAGCCTTTGATAGCAATTTAGTCGAAACAAAGCATTTACTGCATTTTTTTCTGTTTGCAAAAAAAAAAAAAAAAATATTTCTCCTTTCCTAAACTTTCCTAGCTAGTTGTTCCAGTAATCAGATTTTGCTGATCCCTGGGCTTTGTATTTGGTTTCTGTGTTCCTCCATTTTCTTGTGTGGCCAGAGGTAGTTTCTTTACTCACCAGTGGGAGTGGGGAGTACTGAGCTGCTTGTTTGTCCTCAGAGGAGTGGTTAGAAGCAGCAACTAGTAATTCATCGGCCATTTTGGGTCATTTCCTGTTTTTTCCAGCCCCCTGCTATAAAGCACGCTTAGGCAGGCTTTTCTGGCATTAGAGAATTAGGCATAGCTCCTCGTGGTCCCCTGCAGAGTTCCTAAGCCAGCAGAGAGCAGAAAAAGCAACTTTCTTGATCATAAGTATTTTTTAAACTTTTTAGTTTGCATTTTTCGATCTTTTCGACTACTGTTTGTGCCTGTATTACTGTTTTATTACCTTATTTTCCTGTTTTTGTGAGCTTATATTGTTGATTGCACTTGTGGGCTAAAGTATTGCTTAAAAGTAACAAACAGGCTAATACACTCAAGTGTACTAGCCTTTGATAGCAATTTAGTCGAAAACAAAGCATTTACTGCATTTTTTTCTGTTTGCAAAAAAAAAAAAAAATATATTTCTCCTTTCCTAGCTAGTTGTTCCAGTGATCAGATTTTGCTGATCCCTGGGCTTTGTATTTGGTTTCTGTGTTCCTCCATTTTCTTGTGTGGCCAGAGGTAGTTTCTTCACTCACCAGTGGGAGTGGGGAGTATTGAGCTGCTTGTTTGTCCTCAGAGGAGTGGTTAGAAGCAGCAACTAGTAATTAGTCGGCCATTTTGGGTCATTTCCTGTTTTTTCCAGCCCCCTGCTATAAAGCACGCGTTAGCGCGCTTTAGCACAGAGCTGCTACCGTTGCAGACTAGGGCAGCGCCGGTTAATCAGATTTAAACTATTAGGGCTACCTAAAGTCCACTCTTCAAATTTTTCCTTAAAACTACCTTCCTCAAAGTATACTACTGTTCTATTTAGTGTATCCTACAACTATAAATTATCTCTACTTGACTCCCAAGTAGACTATTCTCTATCTGTATAGCGAAGCACTTGCTCCTACAGTACTTATCACCTCGATACAGCACTCGTTATAGAAAGTACCCCAAAAAGCAAACCCCATTTCTCGGTCACCCACATCCCCCAGAACCTTTTCTTAAGTTTTTCTGTCTATTCCTTCTAGCATGTAGAGGGATCAGTTGCTAATGTCCTCTCCTGCTCAGCTGGTGAACCTGGGAATATTGAGGCAATGTTACAATTGCCTCATGTACACAGACAACCCTCTCCTCCTCCCACAAAACACAAATACATGCGAGAGATGCAACTATACGGCCAAACTGGAGGCTGAGCTCTCTCAACATAGGACTGGCATGACCAGACAGGAGGAGAAGGTAACCACACACACTATAGACCCAGTCTCACATAATACCATCACAACCTCAAATCATACACAAACACACAAAGACATACTCGGAGGCTCTGATAAAAATCTACCAAAACAGCAGAGGCCACCAAAGCAGACACCCAAACAACTACCACCTCAGAACACAACACCTGCAACACATAGACCACACAGTCAGAGTGTCAAGCAGTCACAGCCCTTAAGGCCAAACACAATGCCAGACACACTAGTCATTGGTGACTCCATAGTCAGACACACTGACGTCCCGCTCACCAGACTGAGTAAGGAGAAGGTCACAGTAAGCTGCCTGTCGGGTGCTAGAATCCGCCACATAACGCATGTACTCAGGTCTCTCAACAGCAGGTACAAGTACGACTCAATCATTGTCCACGCTGGTGTTAACGACCTGAGACGTACCTCCTTGGACTACATGAAAAGAGACAGAGGAGCTCTCTGATTATGTAGGCCAAGCAGGTATGACCCTGACCTTGAGCAGTATCCTACCTTCACCAAGAATGATGCCACAATACAGAGATAAGATGATCAGCTTTAACAATTGGCTTAAACTCTGGTGTTATTCAAAGGGGATCCAATGTCTGTCTGCCTGGGATGACATGCTGGACAAGCCACGCTGCTTCGCAAGGGACGGCTTGCACTTGTCACCCCTGGGATTCCGGATTTTGGCAAAGGCTCTTGCCACCCCCATAGTGCCTTTTTTAGGCAAGGCTCAAATTCTAAACCTACCACCCTAGAACAAAACAAAGAAAAAAACTAAGGGTAATGCTGCTCAATGCCAGAAGTCTCAACCTCAAGATGCACGCACTCGAGGCCCTTCTCAGTATGGAGAACATAGATGTCTGTGCTGTGACAGAAACCTGGTTCAAGGCTCCTGAGAGCACCCCAGCACTATCAGGTTTTACCTCAGATCATGCGTTCCGCCCCAAAACCCGGACAATACCAAGAAAGGAGGAGGGGTATCCATATTCATCAAGGACACCCACACCTCAAGATTGGTGGCATCGCACGATGCATCGGAAACCATCCAGGTGCAATTAACCATAGGCAAGATTGCTCTGCAATTTGTAGCATGTTACAGGCCACCCTCGCAAACTCAGGAACCTCATATGGCCTTCCTGAAAACACTGGAGGGGATAAATGTATCTCCGAACACCATCATACTAGGTGACTTCAACTACCCTAATATAGACTGGGAACACTACTCAAGCCCAAACACTCTAGCCCAAAAGTTCCTGGAATTCATAAACTCAAATGCCATGGAACAACTAGTCACCATCCCCACAAGAGGAGAAAACATACTTGATCTCATCATCACGAAC
>NC_056729.1:269318433-269450933 GCF_019279795.1 Protopterus annectens | reverse complement strand
GCTTCTTTGAGGTAATGTAGAAAGTAACCCAGGTCCACCTCCACTATCATCATCTTTTGTACATGGGATTGAGGTGTCGTGTCAACTGTCACCATCTGTCTTAAATTCCACTCTTCTTTCTTCAACACTCATGCCGGACTCTCTCAGGTTCTCTCATGCAATCCATCCACCTCCTTGCTAGATGCTCTTGTTTCCCCTTGCCTTGTTCCAGTCTGCCCCAAAATTTTCACCAGACTGTCTTCTGTTTTTTGCATATGTGCCCAAACCACTAGAATTTGGTTCTCTTTGACATTTTCTGCAATTGGAGCTACTTTGGTTTCTGCTCTGTCATTTCTATATCTATTCCATAATGTGCACCCTACCACCTCCACTCTCCTGTACCCTAATCAATGTACGAAGTATAAGAAAAGAAACTAACCATATTACTGCCTTCATTTCCTTACATAAGCCTAAATTTACTTGCCATCACTGGTTAAGGTGAACAATCCATTACATAATTTTTCTCTGGTTATAATGACCGACTCCAGGTCAAGTATAAGACGACAAGGAAGAGGAACTCTCTGAGAATGTAGTTCGACATTTAAGTCAGACTTGAACCAAAGGAAACACTAACAAATAATTACTCCAATTGTCTAATTGTCTACTTGTATGATTTCCCTCCCAAAAAAATATCATGCTACACTCCGTGTATCCACCACCTCCCTCCTCAAACTCAACCTACTAAAAGAATGTCCTCCACAAATATCAAAAATCATAATACTCAAGACTTCAATCTCAACCTGTTCAGTCCAATTTCCAAATAACTGAATGCTTTTCTAATACAGTTCAACCTCACCCAGCTCATCTCAGTCTACTAGACCCAACTTAAATGCATCTCCACTCCCTCCTGGATTAACAAACCCTCATCTCAAGCAACACCATCCATCCAGCAGCTTTCAGTGACCACTGCCATAGTTTTCATATCCATCATCCATATGTAAACATGCCCCCGAAAGCTTGTATCTTTCTGTAACAAAACACAGAAAATTAACTTAAACCCATAGTCTCCTTAATTGACTGGTCACCAGCTTTGAAATCATCTGATCTTAACATTGCTGCAGAACTACTCGCCTATTAACTGTCTGACCTGCAAAACTCATACTTCCCAGTAATCCAATGCAAACCTAAAACCAACAACTGGTTCACATGGCCAATGGGATGACTGCAATTAAGGATACAGAAAATAGGCAAGAGGGGTCTGAAAAACACTGACAAAAGAACCAAGGTATTGGGAACAGACAGACAAAGGTAGAAGAATGGGGAGTTGTCAAGAACACACATGGACTACAGGCTGAAGACTGCCTTCCCAATCAGACTGATATCGAAATAGGCAAACGGAAAGGAAAAAAGGGATTCCAAGTTAAATACCAGCACTGGTAGAGTTTTTAGAAGAATCTAGAACAAAAGCTACTGTTAAAGGGATAACTGACACGGCATATAAAATACTGCATGATACAGTAGAATCCCGCTATAAAGGAATTCAAGGGGACTTAAAGTAGACCATTATAGTCAACATTCGCCATATCCAGAGGTTGTCTTGCAATGCACAAGGATATACTTACAGGGCTCCTTGCTATGATATTGCACACTAGCACGTATAGTAGGTCAATAAGGGCATCCATTTATGATGTCCACACAGAGGGGAGGAGGGTAGGGCCAGTGAGAGCAAGTTGACAGGGGGGAGGGGTCCAAAACTGTGGGATGTTATAAGTTGCTGCTACTGTACAGTACTCTACTTGGCTCATCAGTAAAACATTAATCAGTCAACAGAAAATCTTGCACTTGTTACTTTATTCCACTTTACAATGAAATAACATGTTGGGTGCAATCAAGCTACAATATTTTTACACCTATGCCCTGTAATGTATTAATAAGCAAAATAATTAGTCAATTTTTTCTGCACTATATTTCTTTCTGCTGTTTTAGCCACTATGCATCTAATTTGCCAATGCAAGTCATCAGAACATCTGACTCAGCTGGGTCACTGGTGTCACGTTCAATGAAACGTTGCAACATTGTCAATGTCATGTTTGCTTCATGTGGGGAGGTGCCACTGCAACCTCACTGGATTAGTTATCCCTTTGTGCGCAATCAACACCTGCAGACTTCGACTTAACTTCTGCTACTATGTCCTGCTCAGACAGTACAGACGCTGTCTGGACCTGCTCATGAACTACAAGAAATTCTTCCAACAACTTATTTTGGTCCAGGAAGTGCAGTTCTGTCAGCCATTCACAAATGTTACCACAGTCAGGGGCAGCTGTAGAATTGGATGATTCTGGATGATCATGGGTGGTATGAAAGTTCTTGAAAAAACCCTTCTTAAAACAATTGCTGACTGTAGTAGCTGTTATTTCATTCTCCCAAACTGAATGTGCCCAACACAGACTCTGGAGTAAATCAACTCCAAAATTGTCCAGATCACTGTTCTTAATGGCCATGTTTTTCCCAGAAAGTCACTTTCTGTACAGAACTAAGTTCTGGACAATTGCCATGTCACATGGTTGAATCTGGCTGGTACAGCTGGGTGGCAGAAACTCCAGTTGTATTGCTTTAAGCTGTTGGGGCAACAGCTGGATCATGTGCACTACAGTTATCAACGATAATCAGTACATGCCATTTTTACTTGACAAATTTTCTGTCCAATCCTATAAGCCATTCGCTGAACAGACTGCCAGTCATCCATGCTTTGCAGTTGCTTCTGTACTGTGCTGCCATTGACTTCACACCCTTGAAACATCGCAGATTGACAGACTTGCCGATGGCCAACAACGGAAGCTTTTCTAATCCATCCATATTCATAGCAAACAAAGCAAGATGCCCTTTACTTCTCTTGCCATCATGACAAGCACCTCCTTTGAATGTCATTGTGTGGTCCGGCAGCAGCTTAAAGAACAAACTTGTTTTGTCTGCATTAAAGACGTTACGTTCATCATACTGGTCTGGCAGCTGTGGTAGTTTATTCTGCAGCCAGTCCTTGGCCAATTTTTGTAGTACAGACCCAGATTCTCCACTTAGAATGCAGAAGATAACAGCTAGGCATTTTTTAAACTGATCCAACCTACCACCACTGCAGTTAAAGTTGCCATGGCCAAATTCACAGGCAAAATTAGCCGCCTTCTCTTAATACTGCACCAGACACAGGTGCACAAACTGACCACGTTTGCTTTAACCAAAGGAAAAGAACATCCTCAATGTCATCATATGTAGATTCCACATTTTCTTCCTATGGTCAGCAAACTGCACGGAGAAATTTGTACTTCCAATGGTTAATCCAAATATCAATAACTGTTGACTTACTAAGACCATACGCGCATACAATGGCTGCCCGTGTTTTGTTTTTATTTTCTATTAACACAATTTCACATTTTAACTCTAAAGTTAATGAACACCTCTTCAAACTAGCTGACTTCTCAGCTATTTCACACAAAATAGTGCGCAGGTTAAATGACGCGCATACGTATTCCTCTAACTAAATAAGGCAAGCCTATCAACAGTCAGGTGCAAGTGAAATTCTCTTTAATATTATATTAGATACCTTTTCTTCACACTTATGTGAATGTGCAGCTGGGACCTTTGGACCTTCTCCGTTATAGCAGAGACCCTGTTATAACGGGATTGTTCTGTAACTATAGAAATAAGAGGTTATAAAGGATTGGAAAGAGATTGGAGAAATATTTCAAAGAAACAAATGGGAGAATATGTACATTTCCCAAACATGCAATAAAGTCTAAGAGATTTAGGGGTTTTGTTTGAAGTGTTTGCATCTGTATTTTTATACCCAAAGCGAACTCCAAAGAATTTTACCTCCGGTAGCTTACACATGTTGGATGTGTGATATGCAAGAAAGAGGAAACCGGGAACCTATTTTCTTGGCATGTAGCAAATTGACAGACTTTAAAGATTGAAGTAGAAACAATGGCACAGCAGAGCTGGAGACCACAATGCATGACAAAAACAGCCAAGGATACAACAAGCAAAAGCTTTAATAAATCCAATGTTGAAAACAATGTCAAGTAAACTCAAATGTTTTAAGCACTTTTGTCTGTCTAGTCAGACTTCAGAAACATTTCCATTAAAAAAACAGTAGTTTAAATACAAAAACTAAATCAATACCACACTTCCCAATTACCATCATGAACCAATCCTATATCACCTAATATACATATGTACATATTCAAGTTTAAAAATGTCCATCTAAAAACATAAATGCAACCAAAACAGAAACAATTTAAGAGTGGTCACTGCTCTCCATACAATTCTTCGCTAGAGCATTTTTTTCATTTTTATTTCTTATATCCCTTACATGCTCATATATTCGGCTTTTTAGCCTTCTCTGTTTTTCCTATACAAGAACATGGGCATTTTTTGCAAAAAGCGCAATAAGCCACCTTAACGGACTCGCAAGTATATCTTGTCTAGCTTAACAAGCACATTTACTTTAAAAGTGCTACCTTCTATAATACAAGAACAGTAGTGGCAACGGACACATTCTTTCATACAGCCATTTAAGGGTTCTGCAGGTGTTGCTTCCAACATATTTTTTAGGCATTTACCCTTTCTATAAACAATAGCAGCTTTTTTCCTCCAATAACTTGTCTAATGTCTTTGTTGCTTGAAATAGCAACCCAATTTTTCATCAGGATATCAACAATCTTTTTACTACAATTATTAAAAGTAGCGACAAAGGCACTATGAAAATTAATTTTCTCGAGTCTCACCTATAGGTTCATAAAGGCCAGGGTAATTACCATTCTCAATGTTGGGGTCTGTGGTGGCATTACCCCTTACTTGCTGACATTGGTTAAGTAAGGGCATAAAATGCCCCCTTTTCGAGTTTAACAACCTCCAGCATAACTTATTAAACTGCACAGGCACCCTCTTCAAAAACACTTAAGGTCTCCCATTTAAGAAACTGTCGAATAGAGATACCATACGTGCAGCTCTTACATACTGGCCTTTAATAACAGCTTTTTTCTTTTTAAATGGATGAATAGACTTGTAAAGGCTCCAGGGCCATTAGCCTACTACGCATCTATGAACCTATGAAAGCTCTCACAATGTAAGAGGCTATTGGAATATGTGGGTTTTCTGTAATTTTCTGAATTAAATATCCTGAGCTGTTTATCCTTCATCGATCTTGCATACAAGTAAGATATTTCATCTTGTCAAACATTATGGGTAATTTTTTTTTTTTTTTAAAGAGATTGACTCATTAACATACTTAAAAAAAAAAAAAGTGTCAATATAAATCAAGTCCATCCCAAAAAATAAACATATCTAAAAATCTAATACAACAATTTACAGCACAAGGATGATTTAAACAAACTTCTCCCACTGTAGCATCACAATGTCGGAGTACAGCCCAACACAAGCAGAGCCCATGCAGACCCTTTCTTTCTGTAGGAAATGTTCATTATCGAACAGAATGAAATTATGCAATACTATTCCTAATGGTTGGCCATAGGTGTTCATGGAATTTTGGGGGATACCCTTTTCCAATAAAAAATTCACAAAACAGTAAGGGGTAACACCACCAAAAGCCCAAACACTGAGAATGATGATTACCCTGGCCTTTATGAACCTATAGGTGACTCAAGAAAATAATTTTCATAGAGCCTTTGTCGCTACTTTTAATGTTGAGTCTTTCAGCTCATCCCGGTCAGGGGTCGCCAAAGCGGAACTCCGGTCCGCTAATGTTTTGGTAGTGGATTTTTATGTGCAGAGTTACCAGCCCTGATGCACAACCTTCAACGAAGGCACGCCCATCCACGCATGCCTCCACACAGAAGATCTAGCTGAAAATGTGGAAGGACAACGTCTTGCTGTGAGGCGACAACGCTACCGCAGCACCACTACTGCGGATTTTGTCACTACTTTGTTGCTTGAAATAGCAACCCAATTTTTCATCAGGATATCAACTATCTTTTTACTACAATTATTTGTCGCTACTTTTAATAATTGTAGTAAAAAGATAGTGGATATCCTGATGAAAAATTGGGTTACTATTTCAAGCAACAAAGACATTAGACAAGTTATTGGAGAAAAACCTACTATTGTATATAGAAAGGGTAAATGCCTAAAAATATGTTGGAAGCAACATCTGCAGAACCCTTAAATGGCTGCATGAAAAAATGTGGCTGTCGCAACTACTGTTCTTATATTATAGAAGGTAGCACTTTTAAAGTAAATGTGCATGTTAAGCTAGACAAGAGATATACTTGCGAGTCCGATAAGATGGTTTATTGTGCTTTTTGCAAAAAATGCCCATGTTTTTATATAAGAAAAACTGAGAAGAAGGCTAAAAAGCCGAATATATGAGCATGTAAGAGATATAAGAAATAAAAATAAAAAAAAAATGCTCTAGCGAAGCACTGTATGGAGAGCAGTGACCACTCTTAAATTTACTGTTATTGAAAGCATTGTTCCAGATATTAGAGGAGGCCCATTGGCATTAATGCTAGAAAAAAGAAGCTATCTGGCAATTAAAGATTAATGCAATGGCCAGGGCTTAGTGATTATTTTTCACTTTTAAGTTTATTTTTAAAACTAAAAGCATTGGACGAGTGATTTTTATAATGCATGGAATTGTATGTATGTATGTATGTATGTATGTATGTATATATATATGTATATATATATATATATATATATATATATATATATATATATATATATATATTTTTTTTTTGTTGCATTTATATATATGGCTTTTAGATAGACATTTTTAAACTTAAATATGAAAATACGTATATTAGGTGATACAGGATTCGTTCAGGGTGGGATTGGTTCATGATAGTAATTAAGGGGTATGATATTGGTTAGCTTTTGTATTTAAACTACTGTTCTTTTTAATGGAAATGTTTCTGAAGAAGCCTCTGGATTTACTTGGTATAGTTTTCGACACTGGATTTATTAAAGCTTTTGCTTGCTGTGTCCTTGGCTGTTGTCATACACTGTGGTCTCCAGCTCTGCTGTGCCGTTTTTTTCTACTTCAGTTTGTGGTTTGCTTTTCATTTCGTTGTTAAGATTTTAAAGATTCCCTGCAGACTACTCTGTTTGGAAATACTAGGCGAGCGAAATGGTGTAAATAAGGAAATGATTTTTCTTGAGCTGCAATACAGAATCTGAATTGCCTAGACATAGTAAAGCCTTGAAGAGTTTAATTCTGGTGGCTGCCAAAAAAGCTATTACTATTAAATGGAAATCTAACCCAACTGTATTAGTAGTAAATATAACAAGGAGAGAAAAAATCTGAAGTGGGGGTCTTCAGAAAAGGGTAGGAGCAAATTACATAGAAAAAAAATGGGAATTATGGGAACAATACATGCAAAATGTTTTGGAGGAAGAATGAGGTTTAAAGGAAGGCAGGAAATGAATGAGCATGTAATGTTTTATTGACAATGATTGTACAAAGATTATGTGATGTAGAATGTTGGCAACTGAAAATGTCAATATGGTTAGTTTTCATTTATAAAAAAAAAGCATAATTTTCCATGTCATAAGTGATCCTTCAATAAAAGACATTTAGTTTAAAAATGGTTAACCTAGGAGTTTAAAGTTCTACAACTCCGAGAAAAGGCATGACATTCTTAGAAGGCACTTCCTACTACTATAAACAGATATTGCTACACCCAGCTATGCAACCTTACCAAGCAAGCTATACACAGTTATAAGTCACTTGATGAAATCATACCAAACCTCACAAATAAAATCAGCCAAAAACTCATGGCAAAACGTCAACCGTCTTACAGGACAGTTGAGCCTTCCCTCCATGAATTCCACATACTCTAAACTTTCTGCCCCTGATTTTCTTTATTTCAGCAGCCTTCCCATCCCGTTCTCTATCCAATGCCAAACTACACCAGACACTTCCCCTCCCTTCCATACATTCCTACACCTCCCTTCCATACACCAGACACTTCCCCTCCCTTCCATACATTCCTACATTCTACTTCAGAACCATCACATCTAAGGATATCTATCCTCCGCTTAAACAGATTAAACCCAAAAGTCCCCTGGTACTGACAACCTTCACTCATGGTTTATCACTGCATTTGCATCTTAACTCCATTGAAACACAGCTACAACCTGTGTATTACACTTCATTATGCCCAATACCTGGAAGAAAGACATTGTTAAATCCAATCCCTCTAATCTATCAGAATTGTGACCCATTTCTATTGTCCCTACCAGAAGAAATATTCTGGAAAAAATGACTATTTGCAACTCACTGAATACATCAACCAATCTCAAAGGCAGCATGGCTTTTTGTCTAGTTGCTGTACATCCATAGCTATCTGGACACTTGGTGACAATCTTATTGGAATTGCCAAAGGCCTAACTACTGGACCAATTTTTATGGACAGAGTCTTTGATCTTACTGATCACTCCTTTCTCCTAGACCATCTCACTTTAGTGATGACAACTGCCCTCACTGAAAAACTACCTCTCTACCACTTCTCGGTTAATTTCAGTCAACATCTACAGCAATCTTTCTGCAAAAAGGTGTCCCTCAAAGATCTATTGTGGTACCTCTCCTCCTTTCTAGCTACATTAGCAAACTTCATTTTGAGTTACAGTATCTTTTCCTGCATTATGCCGATGACAGTCCTATTCCACTCTAACCATGTTGTCTCCTTCTCAAACATGAGCTTCAGGATGATTTTTTATGCCCTTATTTAATGGGTCAATGACAATTTTTGGCACTAGGTAATAGCCCATTTTCATCTCCAGGCCTCAAAATCCTTAATCATCATCTTAACAACACTATTGAAAATGTTATTTCATTAGAATACCTGGAGACTTGGTTTGACCTCTTTCTAAATTTCCAACTCCACTTGGATTACACCCCCCAAAAAGTCAACTCGCTCCTAAGATGATTTCCCTTTATCTATCCAGGGCCTGCAAACTGGCACAAGTAAAAGGTATCCAACTGGCTCATCTTGAATATTTTTCTCCAGCTAATTATTGCAGCAGCTTTTAAAAAAAATGTCCACTTTAAATGCCATTTTCAGATTAATCACTCTTCCCCCAAAGAAATGAACACTACTGCAAAATACTGAAATGTTAACTTGCAATCTGTGAAAATGTGCTTTCTACTTCCTCCCAACTATTTAAACTTAAGAATGACACCCTCCCTACACCGGCTTCTAGACTATTCAGAGATGCACCAACATTCAACCTTAGGCATCTTAACCACTCATGTCCTCTCCTCCAACCCCCCAACCAGGCTTTGCTGTACAAACCATGCTTTCTCAGTCCTTGGTCCCAAAGTGTGGGACTCTCTACCCCTCTTTTCTTAAGAATCACTCCTCTTGCCCCATTTTCTATTTACAAATAAAAAGTGCTTTTTAAGATTTTAGGGGTAAAAAAAAAAAAAAAAAACTGCCATCTCCCTGGTCATCTATTTTAACCTCGTTATTCCCTTCTTGCATCTACATACCTTGCTCTAATTTTATTTCTTACTGTGATTTTTTTTTTCGGCATACCAACTCTGATTTCCACTCAATAGACAATCCATTTATATACGGTGTTTCTTCACTCACTGTGCGCATGTCATTTATCTACGGTCTTTTATCCCTCAGGCCAACTATGACATTCATAGGTTCATAGAAGGTTACTCAGCTAACAGCCAGAGAGCTCTTACAAGCCAAGCCATATTTATCCCCAGTTGTCCCAATTGTCAGTGGTTAGGTGAGTGAAATTCACAGAGGTAAGGGTCTATGGTAGCCAATACCGACCTCCTCTAACTAGGAAGAACATGGCCACCACCCCAGGAGTAAATTTTTGCTCAGGGAGGGGGCTATGTTTCATGTGAATTGGAAGCTTGTTCCAGAGAAGTGTCTCTGGGAGATGCATCTCTCTCTCCAATACCTATTCATGTCAGAGGCTAGGTTAAGATACCTGGAGCCAATAACCCTCCTGCAGTCCGATTTACAAATGTGTAGCACTTCCATTAGGGCCAGGCCACAGACTGCCCTGTAAGCCAGACACAGGTCACATCTTAGCAACCTGTAGGAAACTGAATACAATTAGAGGGCTTTCAGTCTTTCCACGCAAGACTGGTTTAGTGTACCCTGTAATTTCTTACTGAGAAACTTCTGTGGTCTCTGCAATTGTTGCAGGTGTCTGCTGAAGTACATGCAAAAGGGAGCACTCTATTCAATTACTGGTCTGATGACAGAGTATAATGCAATTATAACTTCCTTAGGATCTAAATGCAATGCCTTTACTTACAAGATGCATCACAGGAGGACTTCCTTACTATTGTGGATAAGTGATGGTCGAAGTTCAGATTGCTATCAACCCGAGTATCCAGATCATGTACCACTGGATCTACATTTAGGGGCCTGCTGTCTGTAAAGTAATAAGCAGAAAGGTCAGCTTTCCCAAAGGAAATAATAATGCATTTTTTTGCATTTAGCTTTAATTCATGGCTTTGGCACCAATCATTTGTCTGCATTAACCCTACCTGAAGTATATCAACTGGGGGACTCTAGGATTGCTCCCAATTTGTAACAGTTAGTGAACTTGTCAGCCAAAGGCCATCTAAGTTTGCCTGGAAGTCTGAGAAATAATTCCAAACAGTAAGAGGGCCCAGTACAGAACCCAGTGGTACACCACTGGCAATTAGTCTTTTGCTATATGTGAAGTCACCCGCTTTGACAGTGAGCCAGTTGGCTACCCATCTGATAATGTAGGGGTTAATTCCCAAATAGAAGAGTTTCTTTATAATACCAGAATGGGGGATTGTCAAATGCCTTGGCTAGGTCAAAACAGGTGGTATGCACAGTCCTTCCCTCATCCAGGGCCTTGATAACTTTCTCAAAGAAGAAGTCAACCATGTTTAATGGGCATGACCTACCTTTAATGAATTCAAAACTGGGTTGGTCCAGTTTGGAGATCACCTGCATCCTTGTTAAGGTCCATAATGATACTTTCCATGGCCTTGCAGAAGCGGCTAGTCAAGCTTATGGACCTGTAATTCCGAGGGTCAGTTGATGATCCCCCTTTGTGCAGAGGGATGAACGTTGCTGTCCTCCATTCAGCAAGAACACAGCCAGTTTGCAGGCTGTGGTTAAACAAGGATCCAAGTGGGTATTCTAGGTCATGTTTTAAGTTGTTTAAAAGGCAGCTTGGGATGTTGTTTGGTCCCACTGATGATGTGTTTGGCCTTAGAGAGAGTGCCGAGATGAACTGCTCTCTTGAGATAACAGGCTGAAGAATGGTGGTAGGTATACTTTGGGGGATGACAAGGGACAGGGGTGTGAAGTTTACTCCAAATCTATCAGGTTGCGGGTTGGCTATTCTGTCCAGTTGAGTATGGGTGGTGCCATCAACAACCAGTTTAGCTCATAGCTGGGTATTCCCTTTTAGATTCTGGACGTATTTAAAGAATGCCTTGTGATTAGCCTTTGCTACAGAGGCAAATGTTTGCTTCATAATTAGTTTTGGAGGACTTGACAAAATCTCTAACTTGTTTGTTATAGAGAGGGATTTCTTCCTCTGCTGAGCCAGTTTCCTCTTGTTCTTGGACAGTTTCTTTCTCTTGTCATACAGCCCAATTATACTAGGGACCCACCAGGGTGGCTTGTTTTTTCAACAAAGACCTGGTTTTAATCCAGTCAGGTACAACTGATTCGATACAACTGCTTAAGTGGTTATACAGGGCACTGGTGTGCACCTCTGCATAGGAGTCCATGTTATCTGCATTCGAGGGGGCTTTGAAACTTCTTATACCATCTCTTAGTAGAAACTAATTAGTCTCTGAAAAATTCAGAAGCATTTTTGAGCTTGGTGTACTGGTCTCATCATTACATCGAACAAGACTTATTTATGGTCCAATCTTACCTAGTAGGACATCACATGGGGGGTGCAATGCTCTCCATTGTTAGCGAGTACTATGTCCAGGACATTTGAGCCTCTAGGGGGTGTGCCGACTAGCTGTTCCGCAGCATTTGCACTGAAAGTCCAAGAAACTGAGTCAGCAGGTTTGTACTCATGTTTCCCAGTTGATGGTAGGATAATTAAAATCACCCATGAGTAAGGTGCTGTATGGCATGCAACTCCATTACGTGCAGGTATGTGGTGTGCTTTTCCTGTTTCATGTTGGGGGACCTAGCTATGATGTGGTAGGGGGATATGCCTATAGTTTAACTGGATATGGAGTAGCTCAAGTCGTACTGTTTGACCAGTCTAGAGGTATCCTTATCCTTAATGAAGCTTGATACACCTCCTCCTCTAGTTCTTTCATGCTCAGTCTGTGGTCTGAATGTATGGAAGGCATTCTAACCATGTACTTTGTATATACTACATGTATACATTGCATTTACTACTTTACTCTCTATAAGTCATGTAACTGTTGTTTTCCCCAGGCTGACACTGAAATGGGTCTAATGGAATCAGTGGTGTACCCCAGTTAACATTCAAAATAAAATAAAGCTTTGCAGATGCATTAAAGAATCTTTGTAAATTTTACTGAGAACACAATGTTCAGACTTCTCATGGTTATACTATGAGCATTTGCCAATTGAAAACAAATAGTTGATTTGGCAAATTCGAGAAAACTGCCATTTTCCATGCCTTTCATAGTTCATTTTTCAAACCTAATCCGCTTGAAATAAATTGCCTGCATCTTAAACCAAGAACATTAATCTGACATTCATACAGGTAGAAACAGGGGAGATCTTAATTTTACAAATAATTTAAATCAATATCCTTTTACAACCACATCCCAGGAGCCCAAGATCAAATTTTATTAACTTTAATTTGCTTCTACCCAGCTTTTCTATATTGTTAGACTACAAAGCTTGGAAACAGCAGAACTAAGGAAAAAGTACATTCTTGCTTTAACATACTTTTAGTATGTACAAGTCACTGATAAGACTCCTACACCTCACATGTAAAATACTCAACTGCACCCTGTAAAAACTACTTTAGAAAATAAACTGCATGTTATAATCACTACATTTTTATACACATTAAGATAAAGAACATTTTCACTTACATTTATGTCTTCAGCACCTTCAATTTCCTTCTATATATTAATGAAGTGTATGTGCGTTTTACAGTTCACTCACCAGTTTGGGAGAGACTGGAATTTTGCTTACTGTGTTACCCAACTTGTCTTACAAGGAGAGAGGCTAACACAGCCAATGCCAGTTCATCTGTGGAGCAGAGTAAGCATTGGATTTGTTCAGGTTCAAAAAAGCCAAGTACTTCATTTAGGTGGATTATTACCCCAAGTTCTAGGAAATAAAGTGACAGATGCAATAATGGCAATTATCCACACCCCTACCAGGGGCAACAATATCCTAGACCTAGTCATTACCAACATGAGTGATCGGTGTTCCACACCTGAAGTCAACCCCTCGTTGGTCAGATCAGACCATAAGCTAATCACCCTAGATATCCACATCCCACCCCCTAGATATCCACATCCCACCCCCACACACCATTAAGGAAATCACGGTAAAAAATTTCTCCAAAGCCTACTTCATGCTTAAGACAGAAGTGGCGAACTTCATGACACCCATGCAGATGGACAATACAGTTACAACTGCGGAATCATACACAAATGCACTATAAGCACTTACACGAGTGCATGGATCGTGCTATCCCAAACAAAACAACGACGCTATCTTCCAAAAAAGGAAGCCAATCTGGTGGTCCCCTGCCATAAACAAACTCTACAACAGAAGGAGGAAACTGTTGCAAAAGAGGAGAGTAAAATCCCATGAGTGGAGGAGCTCCCTGGTCAACCTCAGTAAGAAGCTGAGATCCCTTCTAGGATCCTCCAAAGCTAGCTACGAAAAATAGAAGTTATGTTCTTACCATAACGTTCCATGTTAGTTGTCTTCTTCTCGCCTTCTTCTTGCTGGATGGATTCGGAGCCGACCTCGGCTCCGACTCGGCCACTCTAAAAGCTCGAGAGTTGGTTCCACCGGCTCGAGGCTCCCCTATATCCCACAATGCTAGGCGAGAGTTACCTCAGATCTCGTTTGTAAGCTAGGCACTGCCTATAATAGTAGTAAAATAACTAGTAACAAAGTCCACCTCTATAAACAAGGGAGAAGGGTGACCTACATCCTGAACCAGGAAATATGCACATCAGAGCATATACCTAAAGTAAAGAGGTGGTAGAAAGAGAGGTCACAATCAAAACTCCTCTAGGTCTGTCCAGGCCAGGGGGAAGGAGGGTGGGACGCAAGAAGGCGGCGAGAAGAAGACAACTAACATGGAACGTTATGGTAAGAATATAACTTCTATATGTTAAGTTGTCTATCTCGCCTTCATTCTTGCTGGATGGGACCGTCCCTAGCACCTTGTCCCGGGTGGCCTAACGGAACAGACTCTTGAGAACAGTGGAACCAAAGTTAGCTCTATGTCTAGAGGCTAAATCCAACTTATAATGAGAAATGAAAGTGTGAGGAGTAGCCCAAGTAGCCGCTGCACAAATGGTGTCAATAGGCAGTCTATCTTGGAAGGCTATAGAAGTAGCCAAGGCTCTGGTAGAATGGGCTTTAGGTTTGCTAGGCAGCTTTTGGTGTCTAATTTCATACACAAGGGAAATCAGGGATGTTAGCCATCTGGATAATGATACCTTTGAAACTGAAAGTCCCTTTCTGCCTTCTGCATAAGAGACGAACAGCTGGTCAGATTTTCTGAATTGTTTTGTTCTATCCAAATAGTACCTTAACTGACGAACGTCTAGCCAATGTAATTTTTGTTCAGATCTGTTAGAATATTCTGGAAAAAACACCGGGAGGTCAATGCTTTGATTTAGGTTAGCCGTGGAGGCTATTTTAGGTAAAAAGGACGGGTTGGTTCGTAAGGATACTCTGTCCTTATGGAACAACAGATAAGGAGGTCGACAGCTGAGTGCATGAAGTTCTGAAACTCTTCTAGCTGAAGTAATAGCTACTAGAAAGAGAGTCTTCCATGATAGTAATTTTAAGGAACAGGAGGATGCAGGTTCGAAAGGGGAGAGAATTAAAGAACTGAGAACTAAATTTAGGTCCCAAGGAGGAGGAGGATTTCTTACCGGAGGTCTGAGTAGAAAAACTCCCTTTAAAGGCTTTGCAAAGCTTGTGGGACATGATGGCAGAATCTGAAATGCCCACATGAAAGTTAGAAATAGCTGCCAACTGAACTTTAAGAGTAGAAGGAGATGAACCTGCATGGAAGAGTTCAGCTAGAAAATCAAGGACCATTTGGATGGAAGCAGTGAAAGGATCTATATCCCTTCCTTGAGCCAAATAGGCGAAACGTTTCCACTTACTCAAATAAATCTTTCGAGTGGAAGATTTATGGGAAGCTATCAAAATATCTCGAACAGAGTGAGATATTTGAGGAAGCCTGGCTAAAGTTGGAATTGGAGGAACCAAGCAGTGAGGTTCAGAGAGGGAAGGGAGCGATGAAACTGACCCGACTGATGGATCAAAAGATCTGGAACTAGGTCCAGATGCCAAGGTCGCTCCAACAGAAACTGATGTAGAAAGGGGAACCAAACCTATCGAGGCCAGTAAGGAGCAATGAGGATCAGGGAGGCCTTCTGAGCGATAGCTTTCTGTATCACTTGAGAGATTAGTGGGAAGGGAGGAAATGCATACAGAAGTCCCCGGGGCCAAACTTGGACTAGAGCGTCTCTGCTGGGTTGGCCTGGTAGCGGGAATAGGGTGAAATAATCTCTGCACTTGCTGTTTTGGGGAGTAGCAAAAAGATCGCAGCAAGGCTGACCCCACTTGAGAAAAATTTCTCTCACTACAGAATCTTTCAGAGACCACTCGTGAGGCATGAGGATAGCTCTGCTCAACTTGTCCGCAATTTGATTGGACTTCCCGGGGATGTGCGTTGCTATCAGAAACCGCTGAGAAGAAATCGCCCATTGCCACAGTCTGAGTGCTTCTCGACACAGGGGGGTAGGACCTGGTTCCGCCTTGTTTGTTGATATACCACACTACAGACATATTGTCCGTCTGGATTGCTATTGTTCCCAAGGGAAGAGAGTCTTGAAGGGCTTGCAACGCTAAAAGCACTGCTCTCATCTCTAGAACATTTATGTGCAAGTGGCATTCGTCTGGTTGCCATGTGCCCTGGACAGTTCTGCCCTGATAATGCCCCCCCCACCCGATCAGGGAGGCGTCCGTTGTCAGAGTAGCAACCGGAGGGGAAGGAACAAAGGGTCTTCCCAACAAGAGCTGAGGGGAAGACATCCACCACAGAAGATGATTTCTGCATGTTTGTGTGATTATAATGGTGTGAGACATTGGAAGTTGCTGGTACTACCATTGCGTGAAGAGCATCCATTGAAGGATTCTCATGTGGAACCTGGCTAATGGAAGCAGAGGTATGGCAGCCGCCATAATCCCCAACACTTTCAGAACTAACCTGGCTTTGATTCTGTTGCTGCTGAAGAGGAGCGAGACCATTTTGTATGTGTCTGTTATTCTCTGATCTGTTAATCTCGCAGACATGTTGATTGTGTCTAGATTTGCGCCTATGAATGTAATAGTACGACAAGGCGACAAAACAGACTTTTCGAAATTTATTGAAATGCCTAAATTTCGACAAGTGCGAAAGGTGTAGTCCCTGGCCATTAGAAGAAGATGCTTGGTGGGAGCTGTAAGGAGCCAGTCGTCCAAATATGGAAACACCTGGAATCCTTGTAGTCTCAGGTGAGAGGCTACCACTGCCATGCATTTGGTAAACACCCGGGGGGCAGTGGTGAGACCAAAGGGCAGGGCCCTGAATTGAAAATGACTGGTTCCCAGCCTGAAGCGGAGGAATCTTCTGGAGCGTCTCTTCATTTTTATGTGATAGTACGCATCCTGAAGATCTATAGAGCACATCCAGCTTCCCTTTCCCAAAAGGGGAAGGATGGACTGCAGCGTGACCATCCGAAATCTTGTTTTCTTGACTGACTTGTTCAAGATACTGAGATCCAAAATTGGTCTCCAGTCCCCTGTTTTCTTTGGAACTAAAAAGAACCTGGAGTAGATTCCGGATCCTTGCTGGTCTGCTGGAACTGGCTGAATTGCTCTTTTTGCAAGCAGCTTTGAAATTTCCAAGGCTGCAAGATCCCTTTGAGCGGGTGGAACATCTGGAAGGGATTTTTTTGATTGGTTTGGAATGCGAAAGAAGGGAATGGAATAACCCTCGGAAATGATGGACTGTACCCATTTGTCTTGAGTTAGGGATAGCCAGGATTTTGAGTACAGTGACAATCTTCCCCCGACTGCCTCCGAAGGTAGGCAGTCGGGCAACACCTCAGGGATGCTGAAAGGGCTTATCAGAGAAGACTTCACGATTGCCCTGGTTCTGCGGACCCCCCCTGCCTCTAGGGCGACGTCTACCATTGTTGTTCCCCCCTCTGCCTCTGGCGGGGAACCGACTTTGTGCGTCAGGCGAAGTCCCTTGAGATTGTTTACGGAACCACATTTTCCCACTTTTCTGGCCTTTGGGGTAAGGCCTAGAAGGAGTAGAAAACGGACTCGACGGCAGAAAGAGTCTTGCCATCTGTCTCGCACCTAGTCAAGGTTTCTTTCACTTGAGGACCAAAGAGAGATGATCCATCAAACGGGAATTAGTGAAAGACGCTTTTAAAGGGTCCAAAGTTGCATAACCGCATCCAGGCGTGTGTGTAAGGCCACACCTGTCCCTGCGGCCCTGCTCGCTCCATCAGCCGCATAAGAAAGGAGGCGCATGGAGGAGTTAGCTATGGAGTTCAGGGTAGCCAGCTGAGTGTTCATCTTGTCCTGAAAACCCGCAGCTGTAGGATCCTTCAACATATCACTCGCTTCCTTGATCAAGTCCCTTTGAAGACGAGTAAAATGGCATAGGTAGTTCAGCGAACGCATTGCAAAGGTCGCTGACGAGAACATCCGCTTCCCGTACCTGTCCATAGACCTGGATTCCTTGTTAGGTGGATGGACAGGCACCGAAGGATCAGCTAGTTCCTTCTTGGTGGCAGCAGCTACCACCATAGCATCCACAGAAACACCTTTTGTGAGGAATTGCTTGTCAGTTGGTGCTGTTATAAATTTGGAGGGTCTCCTGGGGGTAGGGTCCACTGAATCAGGAGCCGTCCAGGCCTTCTTTGCAACCACCTGCATGAGGGGATCAAAGGGGGGGGGACACCCAGGAGGTGGAAGGACGAGAGCCAAACGCCTCAAGGTACACAGATTCATCCTCTGAAGGGTTAAGGGCTGGCCAATTTCCCCTCTGTTTCAGGATCTCTAGAATGTCTGCGAAAGAGACATCTTCAGAAGGGGAACGGGGAACCCTCGAATCCTCTAAATCTGTGTCAGAGGTGACAGACTCAGGTGAGTCTAAGTGCTTCCTCTTACACTTTCTCTTCCTAGGGGCTCCCTGCCAATTCAGGAGAGGCCTCGGAAGAGGATGAGATCCCCACAGGGGATTCTTGAGGAGCGTGCTCTCTGCGGTCCGGGATGAGGGAGTGAGTCGACATAACCAAAGGCACCGAAGTGGGAGGGGCGGACGGAGCCGACTGTGGAGTCGAACAAGGTTCCAACACACTCCGCATGACCTCGAATGCACCCCTGTCAGGCAGAGCCAGAGGTCCCCGCTCCGAGAAGCTGAGAACCTCCCTCGGCACCGACAGAGATGGCTCCGAGGCCGATGTCGGAGCCGAACTCACCAGCACCGAAGCACCGAGAGGGAGAGGGGGGTCGGACAAGGGTCCGATGCCACTCACCCTCGGAGCCGACGAGGGAAGCCCGGCGCCGAGATTCTTCAAAGGAAGAAATCGGAGCCGACTGAGCCGAAGACAAATGTATCGGCTCCGACGCTACCACAGTCTCGGTTCCGAGATCGCCTGCCCGAGCTCAAAGGAGTCGGAGGAGGAATAATTGGAACAAGCTGAGGCATCGACTGATGAGTCGGACTCTGGAGCATTTGGGCCAGTGCCTCGGACTTCAAAAGTCTACTCACTACCCTCTGGAGGTCGTGATCTGATAGCCTCGATGACCTGGAGGAGTGAGATCTATGGCTCTGTTCAGACAGCAGGGGAGACGCTGGAGCCGAATGAACGGAGCCAAGGGACGGTGACCTCGATCTCTTTCTAGATGTCGGCTCCGATGGTATGATCGAGCCGACCCATGACTCTAATGCCTCGCCGCCGAGCCGAGGAAACCATTGAAACAGCAGTTACAGACTCATCGGCTCCAGCCGGAGCCGATGAAGCAGTAGGCTTCAAAGCCTTAGGCCTCGACTCTGAAGCTGGAGCAGAGGTCCTAGAAGCCTTAGAAGGTTTCCCAGAAGACACAGGAAGGGAACCTTCAGGCTTAATTAAACCCCTCAAAATGAGTTTATTTTTTCTCTCCTGCAGGACTCTAGGACTGAAGCCATGGCATACAGCACAAGAGTCCTGTAGGTGTAAAGGTCCCAGGCAGTACACACAAGAAGTGTGACCGTCTGTCAGAGACATTTTCTGACAGCACGAGTCACACTTCTTGAAGCCTGAGACCTTTGTATCCTTGGACATACTCAAGGAACCTGAAGTGTAATCACACACAAAAACACACACACACAGATTACACTAATAGGATTAACAGGGAATTATTTAAAACTAAAGGTAAGTTAAATAAAATCCCCTAAGTAACACATACACACTTCTATGGAAAGGGATGGAAGGGCCCGAAGGCCTTAGGGAAGAACTAAGTGTTCTATATAAAAGGAAGGGGCTGGAAAGATAGTAAGGGATAAACAAGTCCACTACACTAAGTGGGGAGAATTTTACACTAACTAGCCTAAGTTTAAAGAATTTTAAACTAGTTTAAACTTTCACTAACCTGGAGCCGGTAGAAAACACACCTCGATCGCTGTAGCGGCAAACGAGATCTGAGGTAACTCTTGCCTAGCATTGTGGGATATAGGGGAGCCTCGAGCCGGTGGAACCAACTCTCGAGCTTTTAGAGTGGCCGAGTCGGAGCCGAGGTCGGCTCCGAACCCATCCAGCAAGAATGAAGGCGAGATAGACAACTTAACATCAAAAATTGTCACAGATTCCAAGGGCAACCACAAAGCATTCTATAGTTTTGTCAAGAACCTCAATGGCAACACCCACATCTGCTCGGAGTTACAACACAATGGCACAAAAATTACAGAACCAACTGATATTGCCAACATCCTGGTAGATAGGTTCAGTGCTAACCTTACCCCCCTCTCATCCCCTAAAGGACCCATATCCATGCAGGAAGAATGCAGAGTCCCTGTAATCACATCTATGTAGGTAAAAGCTGCACTCTCTAAAACCAAAAACACAGCATCCATGAGATCGGACAATATCCCAGACTGCGTTTTTCACTAACTTCAGAATGAACTGGCTCCCCACGTAAGCACCATGTTCAATCATAGTCTCACGTCAGGCTTTGTGCCCAATGAATGGCACACAGCAACAGTTTTCCCACTCCACAAAGGGGGAGCCACCACTGATCCGGGGAACTATCACCCTATTAGCCTGACATGCCTGGTCTGCAAGGTCATGGATCTCGTAAACAAAGACATTGGTAACCTCCAAACTCTGGACCCCACCCAGTTCAGGTTTGTGAAAGGCAGATCATGCCTTCTGAACTGGATAGACTTCTCTGAGGCAGTCACCAAAGCCGTAGATGAGGGTAAGGTGGTTCACACAGCCTATCTTGACCTCGCCAAGGCTTTCGACACCATCCCCCATTCTGGAATTATAATTAAACTCACTAAACTAGGTATAAATCCTTACATCACAAGATGGGTTGCCAACTGGCTCACTGATAGAACCCACACTGTAAAAGTTGCAGATTGCAAATCTGACTTCAAACCAGTGACAAGTGGAGTACCACAGGGTTCAGTTCTGGGATCTCTCCTGATAGACGTCGACTTCTCTGAAGTGCAGGCTAACACAGAAGGCTTCTGGCTAACGAAGTTCGCAGACGACTGCAAACTAGGAGCCACAGTTGAGTCCCCAAATGATGTGGACATCCTACAGAAGGGCCTTACTGAGACAGATGCCTAGTGTCAGAGGCATGGCCTCAAGCTCAATGCCAAAAAGTGCATTGTCATCCACTTTGGTAAAAACTCTGTACCCATGAACTAAACCCCAAATGTATGATAAGAGACCTTAGGACCCAGGTGGACAGTAGTCTCTCCTTTGATAATCACATCACCACAGTAGTCAGGAAATCCTTCTATATGGCACACATCACAAAAGGGTTCTCATCCAGGAAAAAAAAAAGGTCATTGTTCCCCTCTATTCGGCACTCATTAGACCCTTAGAGTACAATGCCCCTTTTGGAATGTACCTCACAAGACATCTGCAGCAGCTGGAAAGGTCACAGAAGTACCTCACAAAGAGGATTACTGGCCTCAAACAGATGCCCTGCAGTGACAGTCTCAAAAAACACTAGCTTTACTCTGTAGCATATTGCCTACTCTGAGGAGATCTCTGCCTAACATATAAAGCTATGTTAAACCCAGAGCTGTTGGACGTGCTACACCTAAAGAAATCCCAATCCCTCCAAGCTACACACTCTAGGGACCTAAACCTTGTCATCACAATAAACAGGACATGCTGGAGGGATAGATACCTGTCCCAAAGACTTCCTATAGTCTGGAACAAGCTACCCATCTATGTCAAGTAAAGTTCCCCATTAGCACTCAAGAAAAATCTAGATGAGTGGATGGGAAATAGGAAATACACCCTGGGGATCACATCTGTGGCTCTGCTCGACAGGGGCATGGGAAGTTAACTTTCTTGGGTGGCGTAAGCCACAGAACCTTGCTGGCTAGGCTTACTTAGGCCCTTGGGCCGATAGCCTAGTACCTACCTATGAAGTGAGAGTAATGTATTAAAATTCTCTATTCTTGACAGACAAAACACAAAGTCTAAATGACACTCTCATACTGGACAAAGTTCTGCAAAACAAGAATCAGAATTCCGAAAGTCTATCCATGCCTGCGAATTGAAAAAAAAAAAAAAACACTCTAGCCTACACTAGCCACAATCACAACTTAATGGGCAAGGAGAGAGGCTCATCTAAACATTATGATATTATCAAACGATGAAGAGCTGCAAGCAAATGATCTCTCATCACATCAGCTGTAATCAAATGAATGAAAAGCAGAATGCCTCCTTCAACTACACTGCTGATAAACCTGATAAACCTGAAAATCAGCAAACACAAATATACCGGCATTATATAAACAAAAGACTACTGGATTTACTGGCTAGGGAGACAATCAGAATACAAAAGTCACGAAGTCTGCACCCTGAAGTTGAAGTGCTTATTAAAACAGCAAACCACAATCCCTTGTTTCTCATGGAGAAGAAAGCTGTGCAAAATGGGTTCATATTATATGATCGAACGATCTATTATTGAACCCAAATGCACACAATCACAAAATGTCAAAGGAACGGATCAGCAAATTTCTTCCCAGGGAAAAAAATTTGCCAATCCAAAAAAATGTACAGGCAACAAAGTGGGGGGCTGTGCCCCCCCCCCACACACACACACACCTTAAATATACCAACTCCCAAGATCGCACCACAGTAAAGAAAACACCAAAGTCCGGAGAACTGCACAGAGATTTTTTTCCCTGGGAAAAAATTTGCTGATCCGTTCCTTCAATATTCTGTGATTTCATGCATTTGGGCTCAACAAATGAGCGTTCACTATTTCTAGCGTTCAATCATGTAATTGGAACCCAGGAAAAATCACTGATATCTGTATAAAGACAAATACACCCTGAGAATGTAATAACCAGCCCTGCTGCAAGGAAACAAGTGTGAAAACAGGGTGTCCATTGCAAGTCTGAGGCCCACAACTGCTATTCTAAGAAAAGCAAAAAAAAAAAAAGATTTCCCCTCAATCACACCCAAGTCTAACACTTCACTTATCTTGGAGCATTCCATCAACTCCACAGTACAGTGATCAGAGTTAGCAAAGTAACAATGGGGGGGGGGGGGGGGGAAGCCTCCTACAAAAAGTTTTAATTATGTCAGTTAGTTCCAAGACCCACAAATTTTTGATGGACTTGCAGTTACATTTTTAAAGTGATGGTGCTCGCTGTAATGGATCTCACACTACCAATGGACAGTTGTAAAAACTGCTGAAAGTCAACAGCTACACAGATGAACTCCTGAAGTACTTTCTCCAAATGATGTCGTAATGCAGTATGAACTGAAATTGAAGGTAACATCAGATGTCTAGTGTAAATAGTTCTGTTAAAATTTCTATACACAAGACTACTGAATAAATCATAGACATACGGACTGCTGCTGACTTGAGTTTACTTTACTAAAATCTAATGTTCAGATATTTACTTTTGACATAAATAGCCAAAAACATGCAGACATAGTATAGTTGTAAGTTTACTTTTAAAATGAGTGTGATAGAATCACACTCTACCTCATAGTTATGCATTTTTAATTAAAAAAGGGAACGTTAGCATTAAAAACGGTCCATATTTAATGAGCTAGCCACAATGAAATTCACTTGATGTGGTGTACAAAATCCAAAAACGTTTCACTCTGAATACATACCACGAGAATGTTACGATCATTCAGTATTTCTATTATTTATGAACTTCACGAATGTGACAAACACACACCTATACCCTTATCTGCCCTGGCAGCCTCAGATCATTGTGAAGAAACAATGCTCTACTTCATCCATCTAGAAGGTCCTACAGAAAAGTGCATCATCTCAGGTAATTTAACACCTTTACAGATAGGTAGCAAGTAGAAAGTACAAGCACGTGCTTTCCCAATCCAAGTAGAATCTAGGATTCCAAATAACAAGGGAGTACTGGAGACCAAGTAGTAGAATTTTTTTTCTGGGTCACTGGTGAGAAAGTAATCAGGCCTGAGAGTTTCTGCCCACAGAAAACACTCTCTAGGGTACAGAGAGGACTACAGCAGCACTTAAGTATAAATAATTATGTCCTGAATGGTGTTACAGCACAGGATTAAAGCTACGAGTTGTTAATGATCAGATTCCTGAAGTACAGGGTTCTATTCTCTCAGCCTTCATTTGCCTAGTGTGTGATTTTGAGCAAGTTATTCAACCAGATGTTGCTTTTGGACCATCGAGGAACTGAGCTAGGCTCCTCAATGGTCTCCTGGACAATGTTCCTAGTTAACTACCTATGAAGGATGGTACCATCAATAGCTACTCTGCTAATGTACAGGCTTTCTACAATTTCTCTCTGTATGATGGAACACAGCCTGTTATCTAGCCTACTCTTTCTTGCTAAAATTAAATGGTCTTACCTACCGGAGACACCCTTACAGTGAAAGAAGGGAGGAGTCCCTTTCACTGTCATCTATATGTTCTGAAATTTTGTTGAGGACATGTGTGAGCTCAAAAGACCTTTGTTTCATACCCTTTTTACAATCACTTTAGACACTGGTAATTCCACCGAAGGGGTTACTACAGTGTGTGCAATTAAACAATCTGATTTTATAATATAGCCAAAAAAAACATGTTCAGTACTTATTAGAATATAAGACCACCACAAAAGAAGGAAGCTGTAATTACATTAACAATTACCTCCATGTCATACTCTAAAGCAATGATAGGCAATTGGGTGCCAATAACTAAAGTCACTTCACAGTCAAGCCAAACAGAATTTCTAACAGATATTTAACAAACATTATTCCAAATACCTTTACTACAGAGGAGTTTATGCCAGTGGAGGCCAAAAATACACTTTCTGCATGTTATTATAAGTAAAAATATGGAACAAATGGTTAGAAATTCGACTTGGGGGAAGAAAAATATCTTAATGTAAACTTACTAGCCTGGTTATCCACAGCAGCATGCGTGTGGTTACTAATCTGATGCAAACAGTGCTAAATCTCCGCAAAAGGGGGCTACTTCTATAAAATTTGGATGGAAAAGTCACTTAAAAACAAAGCTATTAAATATTTATATGAAATCTATAATTTAGAAAGTGTATTAGCAAAGATGGTCTCAACCTCAAAGAACACAGGATGGTAAACTAAGACTATGTGGGTCAACTTCAAAATAGCAAAACCAGAGAGGCTAGACAAGTAATATCTGTGCTAAAAAAAAAAAAAAAAAAGAAGGAGGATACAAGGGTACATCTGAAAGACTATAAAAATCTTTTTTGAAAAAAGTAGAAAGCATATAAACAGAACAAAGAAAAAAAGTGTTTTAAAAATGGGGAACAAATTAACAGAAGTAACGGTGACACAAGTGTTTATTCAGCATATTTTTCCAAAATTAGCAGAAGTGGACATTAGGGGATATATATATATATATATATATATATATATATATATATATATACATACACACACACATATATATATATATATATATATATATATATATATATATATATATATCACATATACATACACACACACATATACACACAGTGGACATTAGGGGATATATATATACATACATACATACATACATACACACACACATATATATATATATATATATATATATATATATATATACACACACACACATATACATACACAGAGAGAGAAACCTCAAAACATTCCAGGAGCATATTCATGCAAGATTAAAAGGAAGCCTAATATATTCATTATTATTATACAACATTGTTAAATATACATACATTTGTACATACGTAAAATGTTAGCAGAGAGAGAGAGAGAGAGAGAGAGAGAGAGAGAGAGAGAAAGAACTAACATATTTGACATCTGGAACTAGGCCATTATAATTAGTATCCAACAAGGTAAGTTAAATCAGAAGACATAATTAAAGCCACTGAATTAATGGAATGAAAACTTGAAAATGAAATAAAAAAAAAAAAACACTATTCATCAAGCCAACATTTCCTAATAAAATATGGCAACTTGTGTTATAAATAACTTTTTTTTTTATTTTACTCAAAACCATAGCTTAAAAGCATCACAACAATTTTAAGTATATTCTTCGTAAAACTCTGGAAAGTTATCAACACCTTACTATTTAAATGAGATGTTGGAGACCCAAGATCAATACCAGTGTTGTGATAAACATACATCCATGTTTCTAAACCAGTTATCTTTTTCTAATCAAGTTTCATATGCCATGGACGAAGGATCAGCTTACATGATATACAAAAGCATAAAACACCATTTCACACTCAAATTTTTAAGACACTCAACAGTATTAAAAAGCACTTGGAATACAAGTGAATGTACAATAGAAAAGAAGTGAAACAAGCAGAAGATATGTCCAGTATAAGAAATGGTATACAAAATGTATCCATATCAGGCCATTATTATTATTTAACTTGGGCTTGTACTTTAGCAACTAAAAAGACGCATTAAAGCAGGATGTGCATTCATGTCACCAGTGGATATAGTAAAAATTCAGAATTATCACAATACTAGTGGCATATGAAATGTGTTACTGCAACAATTATATGAACGATGTGGATATTATAAACACTACAAACCAAGGAGTGATGAATACACTCACATCTTTCAGATAAGAGCGTTTTTCATTCTGACCACAGATGAATCCATAACTGTAAGGAAAGCAATACAAGACTGTACACTGGATTCGCAGTGCTAGTAGATAAAAATATCAGTTTCACATCAAGACCAATAAGACTACAATGCTGCTTTTTATACCAATTAAACCAGAACCCTCCTCCAGCTAAAGAATGCACAATGTACCTTCCCCCAAGGAACAAAACAGAATGGACATTACCCCAAGGAACAAAACAGAATGGACATTACCCCAAGGAACAAAACAGAATGGACAAGTTATAAAAATCAATCACTCCCCTTGGTAACAAAGGGATGTAATCTAACACTCAAGTCTAATCTTCTCCATGCAAAGACAAAAGGCCTGTGGCTGACCAAGTTTGTGGACCACTAAGTTAGGTGCTGTCACTGACTCCTCAAATTATGTTAACATACTACAAGAGGGTCTCACAGCAACAAATGACTGGTGCCAAAGTCATGGCCTCAAATTAAAACTAAAAAATGTATTGTCATACCATGACAAAAACACAGCCCCTACTGTTTACCACATCAACAGCAAACCCCTAAGCACACAACCTGTCGTGAGAGATCTGGGTACACAGGTTGACAACAATCTCACATTTAACCATCATGTAGAGGCAGTGCTCAGAAAAGCCTTTTACTTGGTTCATCTCATAAGTTGCTGTTCTTCTTTCAGCTTTTCCCCGGTTAGGGGTACCACAGCAGAACCCCGGTACGTTAATGACGGGCAGTAGATTTTTACGGTGCCGAGGTGCCAGCTCAACACCAAACCTTCAACGAAGGCACGCCCTATGCATGTCTTTCGAACGCCACTCTACCGCGGGGAGGACATGCAGACTCCACACAGAATGAGCTCCTGCCAAGACTCGAACAGGAGAACCTCTTGCTGTGCTGCACCACCACGGCTGGTTCATCTCATAAGTAAAGGGATAATACGTGGGATCATAGCAGGTTACTAGGCTTGTAAGGTTCCCAGGGCCATTAGCCTAGTAACCTTCTATGATCCCACGTATTATCTGAATCAAAAGTTGAAATGACAATGTCTCACCTAAAATGCACAGAAGGTACACAAGGTATGGCAAGGTACCAATTAAAACAGCTAAAGGCCAGTAATAAAATACACAATATGTAACTTGGCACTTATGAAAGTTCTGGAACAAAACTATTTTTATGGATACGTCAAAGTGCAAGTCTTACTAAAATAACACTGCGGATAAAAATATATAGAAAAGCTACTGGTTTTGATCTTCTCAGTATCTTATTTTGTTCCCCTTAAATTCCTAAGCCTAACCTCTCTCACAATCAGCCCATGCCATTAGCTGACAACTGAAAAGACAACTGCATAGATCAAAATCCACCAAGAGTTACAAATGCAACATTATTTGAGAACCCAGGGGAAAAAAAAACAGAAAAGAAAAAAAAAATGTCCATCATGACTGCAAGCGAAACAGACAGTGCATGTAAAGTGGTTTAAGAAACCATGAGACATAAGAAAATAAGAATTAAGAAATCATAAGACATAAGAAAAGACAGGGATGATAATTGAGGAAGCACATGAGAATAAATTTGTAGAATGGAAAGGCAGATCGGGCAGAACACCACCACAAATAATCGAGACTGGGAAAGGTAAGAAGCAGGCTTAACTGTACTCATTTTCAAGCTTAATTTACCCCTTTGCACAATGTACCAATTTTTGGAGGTATGTACGTATTTTCAAGCTTGATTTACACTTTCACATGACTGGTAGCAAGATTACAACACAGTTTTAAAGATGTTCAATATACTAGTAAACCAGACTGCATAACTAAATACCAGTAGCACCAATATCATCAAGGAAGAGAAGCAACATTTTATTTCCCCATTTCAGAAACAAATTATTTTGCAAAGATATTTTTGCAGAACATTTTAATAATCGTCATATTTTACACTGTGTTGTCCATACTATGGTTACATTTTCAGCACTTACATTTTTTTTTTTAAAGTGGAGTCTGTGAGCAGTATCCCATAATCTCACTTGAAATAGGAATAGCTAGGTGCTACTTTGTATTGAAATTGCATGCTAATTGGGTGTCCAGATTTTTGGCTTGATATACCAACTTTTCAAAAGTCTATGCACCCATTTTCAGTGCCTGCAGGTTAAGAGGTATGAGAGTGCAAAAGAACACAGACTAACAGGATTACTAAACATGGCACAAAGTGGTCGTTTGAACAATGGCATCAGCAAAGGAAACAGATGAAAATATTAAACAGGACAGCACAGTACATTTTTAACTTATTTTGCTTAGAAAATACACAGACTGTCTGTTGAAGGGGGCCAGTGATGAAGAGAATTAACAGAAAAAGGAGGGTAAAGGAAGTGTGATGGGAGATACAATAGGCCGATGGTCAAGAGTGAATTTCGGACAAACAGGTAGGAAAAGTTAAAAAAAAAAACTGTAATCACACAAACTATGAATGGCCAAAAATTTGTGAAAAACGTGGGGATAAAAGTGCAAATAAACAGTCAAAATGATATACACAGGAAAGCTGCAAGAAAGTTAGGATTACCAAGAGAGGCATACAGCTCTTGGCACACACATCAAACAAAACTGTAGTTAAAAATTTTCTTACAATACTGCAACACATAATGCTCGAAGGACAGTTTGAGGTCTAAAAATATTCCCAGACCCCTACCCTACTGGGTCAGTTTTCAGGGAGCTTTATCAATGGGATACTTGCAAGGGACTTCTGAAAGCTTGCCAAAATAATACTATTATACACTGCTTGGTATTCAGTTTTAGTCCATGGTTTTGACACCAGCTATTGGTTTAGGAAAGCGGGGATGTTGGTATTCTCTGGTAAGTTTGACACCAAGTTTCCAATCATCTGCAAATTTAGACAGCCACAATCCCTTAACAGTAGTACCCTAGAGACATGTCTTTTGGAGGTGGTAGAGCAACCAACCCCAATTTCCTGGGTTCTATTTGTGAGCCAATTTGCTACCAAACATGTACCACCCTCCACTCAAAAAAAGATCTCATACCTCTGATCTAAACAAACAAGATGCTATAAATCTCCTATTCTGGTGTACTAAAGATGGCTCATTCACAAAAAAAGAATGAAAGAAAATAACTGTTTGTGTCTTTCGGCTTTTCCCGGTTAGGGGTCGCCACAGAGGAACTCCGGTCCGCTAATGATTGACAGCAGTAGATTTTTTACGTGCCGAGTTTGCCAGCCCTGACGCACTACCTTCAACGAAGGTACGCCCATTCACGCATGTCTCCACACAGAAGACGCTCTAGCTGAGAATCGAACGGCAAAACGTCTTGCTGTAAGGCGACAACGCTACCGCAGCACCACCACCACAGTCAAAAAGAAAGGAAAAAAAACTCTACAGTATCTGCCACTAAGCTGAACCTCCAACTATCTCTCAGATGACCAAAGTCTGATTAGCAGAATAGACATTAGTAAGAGCGGGCATGGAAGGAGTTGCCACTAATAACTCATCTACTGCGGCAGCCAATCAACTTAACCTAAAATGACTACAACACACACATTTTACGTATGAGCGAGTTGGAAGTATTGCCACCCTCTTACCCCCACTATTTACTTAGCACCCAAACAGCATGCAAGAGGAGAATGTTCATCGTGCAGCAACCCACTCAAAAAGATCAAATGCCTCTGATCTAAAAGATAAACTTTGAGGCAAAAATCAAGGACAGTCAAGACGTATGAGCTCAAACATAGCACAACGATTTACTAAAAGCTGTGCAGGAGGGGACGCTAACAGAAGCAAAAGTAACTTCAGTATTTTACCAGTCGAGATTATGAAGACAGGACATTTTCACGGCCAGATAAAATCCATCTGATGGATAAAGAAATATAAAACCGAGTAAAATTATTACATTTACAGCAAATCTTTCTGTATAAACAAACCCAGAGAAGCGATCATAAAAAGTAACAAGGAAGTTATACAGAACAACATGCCGTTCGAATGCACGGCGGAAGTTCAAGCTACACTCGTCTGTTGTGAATACAAGAATAGTTATGTGGCATACTTAACAGAACTCGACAAAAGAGGCGCGAAAGCAGAGTAATGACTATTAAAAGGGGTGGGTGACATATGTCTATCACTCGTGTGAAATCATACAATTATGTATGAATGAACAAGCACTTGAACAACAATTTCCGTTCAATGAACACAGCTGTACCCATTCTGCTTAGTTCCGTTTGCATGCAGTACACGTTACTTCCACGCTAAAAATACTGCTTCGTTTTATTCCAAAGTACATTACATCAACTAAGTAAGGCCGCTTGGATCCTTAACTGCAATGCAAACTTCAAATTTGCTTTTCTGTCCATCAGAATGTGTAAAAGCGGTCTTCCATACACTACCTGTAAGTCTAAAAAACCCAATGATGGTTTCCGGAATCGGCAACCTTTTCAAGTAAGCGGGAAGCTGTACTTTAATAAGCTTCGCAAGCGCCTCCAGCACCATTTCCTTAGAGAATAACCAGAACAACTTTAAGTTCTAAATTACTTTGCCGATTACGCAAACTTAACAGCAGAGGTCAGAACAGCTCATTCAATTCAATGAAATGGTGTCACAAGGTCTGCATTAAAGACTCCGGTACAATGAATGCAACCAATAAGAAAAGATGGAGTTGGTGAACTCCAATTGGCTCAAAACGCCATCAAAAATAATCCCGGTAGTGTAGATTTTAAGCGGTGCTACGGTTAGTTATATGGAGTCCAAGTTTCGTATCTTGTTAATTTTCGTGTGTTTTGCATTATTTTCATATCATAATTATCTAAAACTCAAGGACATTAAATTTACTTTTGGCAGGCATTTCGTGGTAAAGGTATGGTTGGTACCTTATCGCTAAACGGAGGCTGCCTATTTTTTCAGACTTAAATTACGAAAACTAAACCGCCACATTTGCCCACAATTACAGGGCTGTATACTGGCAACTGGTTAAAACAACCACGGCGTGAAACCAATGGTTAGCCAGGATCCATCCAGTACATTCATTTATTCTATATTCTAATTAGGTGTGTCCGGCTTTGGCAATGGGCTTAGATTCGAGTCTTAAGTACAGAATGTAAATACTGTAGTAGGCCTGCTACTAGACCTACATTAATAATATTATAGCATACTTTTCAGCTTTCCAGATTTTGCCTAATATTTTTGGGCTGCCACGGTGGTGCAGCGGTTAGCATTGCCACCTCCTAGGAAGAGGTTCTCTGGTTCAATCCGCGGCTGGGGTGCCTTCTGTGTGGAGTCTGCATGTCCACCCTCTGGTCGCGTGGGCTTCCTCCGGGTGCTCCGGTTTCCTCCGTCATCCCAAAGACATGCTGTAGGTGGATTGGACACACTAAATTGTCCCTAGGCGTGAGTGTGCCTTTTGTGGAAGGTTGGGTGCCGGACTGGCAACTCGACACCGTAAAACTCCACTGCCAATCATGAGCGGACGGTGATCCGCTGTGGCGACCCCTAACCAGGAAAAGCCGAAAGAAGAAGAAGATTTTGCCTAATATTTTGGTCTGTTCCTCATAAAATTTGTGTTTTTTTTTTTCTGGCAAGTCATTGAGAATTGAAGTTACAACTATTGTGATTACATTTAAGTTTCCTACTTGATATCCTTCAGAAAATGTGCACTAAGGAACATTATTCCAGCAACTTTAAAAGTTTATAGAACTACAATTTAAAACTTGTCCCAGATTTTGGGCCTTTGCCCCCCAACACCACAATTATTCTTAGTTTTGACAGATTTCTTGCACTTAGAGATTGATGAATGGATTATGGTGAAACGTAATAATTCACTAATACTCCAAAGTCTTTGTACTGTTGAGAAAGCTAGACAAAGTTATTAGAGCATTATTGTTTTATGTTAATTGGCAGACAAATGCAATATAGTGCACTCAAAGACGTTAATAAGAATGCCCGGTTCGATTCTCAGCTAGAGCGTCTTCTGCGTGGAGATATGCGTGAATGGGCATACCTTCGTTGAAGGTTGTGCGTCAGGGCTGGTAATTCAGCACGTAAAAATCAACTACCAATCATTAGCAGACCAGAGTTCCGCTGTGGCGACCCCTAACCGGGAAAAGCCGAAAGACGCAAACAAAATACTTAACATCAAAATGAATACCTCTAACCTGATTTGATTGATGCATACTTGACAGCAGTACACATTATGAATTAACTATGCAGTTTATTCTATAATTGTCCGTGAATTGTACTTAAATTCATTCATAAAAAAAGTGAACAGTTGGGACCCATTCCAAAGCACTGAGGCATCACACTATTTCACAATTTAAAAAATATATATTTTTACTGATTATTGCAAATTATGAACAGTATAATGCATTTCATACGGTTTGTCTAAAACTGATTAGTACATGAAATTTTACAATAAACAACATCAATAAATATCATTAAAACAAAGTCATTAATAACAATATACAACTTTACAATATTTATATGATGTACTTTGCAATACGATCCTGATAGCCAATTCCAGATATTTGTGGTGTAATCAAATGGAAACCTATTATCACAAAAAAAGCCAAGAAGAAGAAAATTCAGGATCTTTTCTTTTCCACTTTCTATCAATTATTTTTCTTGCTGTAGATAATATGTATCAAACCAGATGATGTTCAGGTTTTACACAAGCAGGCAATTGAACATTAAATAATACAAATTCCCTGCTTAAAAAATATCAGGCCATAATGCCTAACCAAAATTTGAAATTTCATTCCAAGAAGCTGTCAAAATATTACTCTCATGTGTTATACATTTCCAGTCTGCATTAACTTGCATATCACAACCTCAGCAAGTTATTTGATCAGAGTAGAAAGTCCTACAAATGCATCTACAGGTACATTTTTCAAAAATGAGGCTTGAGTGGTTTTTCGTTGTTGATTTCAATATGAGGTCTTCCAGTAAGACTCATTTAAAAGATTTTTGTAATCTGTTATTATATAGCATCTATCAGAAATTATTATTCTTATCATTTTGTTATTGAATAATATGTCACTAAGATAAGCAAGCATTTTTAGAATGGGTTTATTATTTTTATTTGGAGAAATAAACATAGTATTTGAATATATATTAGTTAACATTAATAAGATGTCATTTTTAAAAAAAATTAGACTCATGGTTTGCATTAAATCTTATGCCTGAAATGTTAGCATTCTGTCTAATTTTAATTGCTAAAGGTTCAATGGTCAAAGCAAATAATAAGAAATAAAGGACACCCCTGTTTTGTGCCTCTCTATATATTTATCTATCTATATGTTATACTTTTGACAACTTAATTGAATAATCAATTAATACATAGACAGATATTTATATAAAAGAAAACAAACCATATTAACTTTTTTCTGGTTTCAAACATACATCACATGTATTCTTTTGTATATTTCTCATCAATTTAGCATTACATAAATTGAACACTTCCTGCCTTCCAGTAAACCTCACTCCTCCTCCAAAATATTATTCTGCCTGTATTGTTCCCACAATTTCCATTTTTTTATGTAATTTGCTTCTACCCTTTTCTAAAGCTCCAACTTCCAGTTTTTTAATTTGTGTTACAATATGCACTACTTCAAACACACTTGGTTTAGACTTTGATTTCCATTTTCTAGTAATTGTATTTTTTGGCAACCATAAGAATTAAATGTAACAAGACCTTACTACATCTAGGTAATTCAGATTCCTTATCCCAACTAAAAAAAAAATATTTCCTTAGTTACACCTATTTGCTCCCCCAATGTTTTTCGCAGAGTACTCTGTGGGGAATTTTTATACTCTGCCAACTCATTATACTCCCAGAACATATATTCCCAGTTACCTCTTTCTTTCCCATCACACCTCCAACATTTGCCATCTACCAGAAGAAAATTCTTTGGAATCTGCTTGGGATAAAACAAAAATACACATGTAAACACTTCCAAGCAAAAATCCTAAATCTTCCAGACTTTGTTGCGTATTTGGGAGCCTTACATATGTACTCCCATTGTTTCCTTGTGAATTGCTTATCCAGTCTCTCTTCCCAATATTTTCTATCATCCTCTAATTGATTCCTATAGTTATTGTGCAATATTTTATATGCCCTGTTAATTATCCCTTTTTTAACATCAGCTTCTGCTCTAGACTCAACTACAAATTCTACCACAGCAGATCATTCAGTTAGGATTCTCCTATCCCTTTCTGTTTGCCTATATCCTGATACCAGTCCCCTGATAGGGAAGGCAGTCTCTAGCCTGCAATCTAAATGTCTTTGTAGGCTGTTCCCATTCTATTACCTATCCCTCTCTAGTTATTTGCTCCCAAACCTTGTTTCCTTTGTCAGTTTTCTCCAGTAAATTCTAACCCCCCCCCCCTGCCGATTCTTTGTACCCCTAATTAAAGTCATCCCTACTGGAAGAATCTCCTTTCTTCATTCTCATGTTGGCTTATTTCTTAGAATACTTTTTGCTGCTTTCTGAATGTAGCATTCTGTATTGTTGTTATTATTCTCCTTACGGATCTCTATCCAAAATCCCACTATCTTCTTATTTCTTGAACCCCACCCTCACTTCATCATAATCCATTTTCATTTTGAATTATAACCGTCTGAATGTGTTTTTGCATATGAGCTTTAACTATGTAGCTCTAAAATATCCATTCAGATCAGGTAATCCTAAACCAGCTCAAGTTATTGGGAGGATCAGCTTATCCCACTTAATTCTTGCCCTCTTCCCCTCCTATGCACTCACATCTGTCAACAACAGGTACTGTTATGACTCTGTCATAGTCCATGTTGGCATGAGTGACTTGAGACGTACCTCCCTGGACTATATGAAGAGAGAGACATGATTGAGCTTGCTGAATATGTGTCATAGGCAGGTATGTTCCTAGACTTAATTAAGAGGCATTCTACTGTCACCCAGAATGATGCCTCAATACAAACAGAATATGATTGACTTTAACAATTGGCTTAGTTTCTGGTGTCATTCCAAGGAGATCCAATACCTGACAGCCTGGGAAGACATGATTGACAGACCACGATGCTTTGACAGAGATGGCCTGCATCTGTCCCCCTTGGGCTTCAAGCTCCTGGCAAAGGCTCTTGCCTACCCATAGTGACTTTTTAGGCAATGCCATGAGGTGAAAACTACCAACATGAAAATTTCATCAAAATGCAAATTAAAGGTCATGCTGCTAAACGCTAGGAGTCTAAACATGAAACTGCACTTATTGCAAGCATTCTAAACCTTGGAAGATGCTGACATTTGTGCAGTCACAAAAACCTGGTTCAAAGCTACGGAGAGTACTCCAGCTATACCAGGTTACTCATCCTATCATACATTCAGATCCCAAACCATGGGCAGCAAAGCAGAAGAAGGTGGAGTTGCAGTATATATAAAAGACATACACACCTCCAGGCTGGTCAAATATGACACACAGGAGACACTCCAGGTGCAGTTAACCATTGACAAGACCCCTATTCAAATCATAGCTAGCTACAGGCCCCCATCTTTGGCTCAAGATGCCCACTACACCTAACTGGACCTCTTCGAATCTATCAAGATTCAACCCTTTACCCTGATTCTGGGCAGATTTACCTATCCAACCATAGATTGGAAGAACTACTCATGCCAAAACACAAATGCCCAGAAATACCTTGATTTCGTCAGTGGAAATGCCTTGGACCAGCTGGTCGACACCCCCATAAGAGGTGAAAATATCTTGAACTTGGTATTAACCAGCATGAGTAACTACTGCAGCATCCCTACAGTGTCATACTCCCTGGTAAGATCTGACCACAAATTGGTCACTTTCAAAGTCCCCCCCCCCCGTTAGGGGCAAACAAAAAAACTTCTCCAAAGCTGATTACAACCTCATGAGGAAAGGTATAAATAGCTTCACAGCCCCCACCCCTCCATAGGAACTGGCACATATGTCCAAACCTACACCAAAGTACTATCCGAGCATTTATATAGCTGCATGGAATCAGGAATACCTGACAGGACAAAATCATCATCTGCAAGGAAGAGTAAACCTGTCTGGTGGACATCTACAATAAATAAACTCTATAATAAAAGGGACAAAAAAATTGCTATCCAGGACCAAGAAGGAGTGGGTAATTGGAAGTAATCTCTCCTTATCCTAAACAAGCAAATAAGAGCACTAGTGAAATCCTCCAAAGCAAACATCTAGTCCAAACTGGCCACATCTACTAAAGACAGTCATAAGGCCTTCTTCACATATGTCTGCAATCTCAAAGGAAACACTCATAACTGGAAGCAATCTCTCCCTAGCCTGAACAAGCAAATAAGCGCACTAGTGAAATCCTCCAAAGCAAACTTCTAGTCCAAACTGGCCACATCTACTAAAGACAGTCATAAGGCCTTCTTCATATAGGTTTGCAATCTCAAAGGAAGCACTCATTAACTGCTCAGAACTGGTGGTCAGGGACACCACATACACAAACACCATAGATCTAGTCAACCTGCTGGAAGACAGGTTCAGTGAAAACTTCACCCCTCTGTCCCCCCATCGGTAAATCAGGACATCCCCAGCACCCGCCCCCTCCCTTTATCCCTTGGGAGCAAGTCATCACTGCCCTCTCAAAAGCAAAAAAAATACAGCCTCCATCATTGTACAGGAGACTCCATGGGACCTGATAACATCCCAGGCTGCATCCTGCATGAACTCAGGCAGGAACTTGCAGCATCATTAGGCACCCTATTCAACCAAAGCCTGAGTAGTGGCGTCATCCTAGCTGAGTGGAGGACAGCCACTGTCATCCCTTTGCACAAAGGTGGAGCGTCCACCAATCCAGAAAATTATAGACCCATCAGTCTAACTAGCCTGATCTGCAAGGCCATGGAGCAGATTATCATGGGCCACATTAACAAGGACATTGGCAACCTCCAAACACTCCATCCCACACAGTTTGGTTTCATCAAGGGGAGGTTATACCTGTTAACTTTGGTCGACTTATTTGAGACAATCACCAAAGCCATGGATGAGGGGAACACAGTGCACACCGCCTACCTTGACCTGGCCAAAGCCTTTGATACTATTCCCCACTTGGGTATAATAGACACACTTCTGTCAACTAGGCATCAATCAATATGTTGCCAGATGGGTAGCAAACTGGCTCACTGACAGAACCCACCTAGTCAAAATAGGGGAAGCCACCTCAAGCAGTAGACCTATAATGAGTGGTGTACCCCAGGGATTGGTCTTGGGGCCTCTGCTGTTTGAGATATACTTTTCTGAGGTGCAGCCCAAAACCACTGGGCTATGGCTGACCAAGTTTGCAGATGACTGCAAGCTGGGCATTTGTCATCAGTTCCCCTAGTGATGTGGATCAAGCGTTGCAATAAGGTCAGAGAAATGTCTCATAGTGCAATATCTAATGCTAGTCTGTAACTCAGTCACAGTGCAATAGTCATGAATGCCTCGTTCTGGGCAATACTTTAATGCAATGTCTTACCTCAGTACTGTACAATACTCAAGCAAGCAAAGAGATCACTATATAATAAATGTTGAAGTGAGTTTAATTTAAGTGCATTATCTATCTGCCGTGGTGGTGGTGCTGCGGTAGCGTTGTTGCCTCACAATAAAATGCTGTCTGGTTCGATTCTCAGCTAGAGCGTCTTCTGCGTGGAGACATGCGTGAATGGGCGTACCTTTGTTGAAGGTCGTGCGTCAGGCCTAGCAAGCCGGTACATAAAAATCAACTGCCAATCATTAGCGGACCGGAGTTCCGCTGTGGCGACCCCTAACCGGGAAAAGCCGAAAGACACAAACATTAGGATTATCTATCTAGAACAATATGGTATATATTAAGTAGTTATATATGTGCTGGTGTCTTGTCGTATTAAGTCTATGCACATTTGAGTCCGGATATACGAAATTTCATTCAGTTTTTGCACTTGTGTGATTCTGAACTTGACTTTGACTAACTTTGAAGATATGAATCATGCCATTAAGTATGGAATCAAAAGTTTTTGACAAGTCCAATGTTATTATATAAAGAAGTAAACTCTGATCTAAAGAATCAAAGTTTGTATAAAGGATGTTAAAGTGACATGATCTTTCTAACAAAATGATTTTTGTTGCCATCTACATAATTAAGCCATTCAAATAGAAGAAAACTAATTAGTATTCTTTCCAGTGTTAGATATCAAACTAAAGGTCCATATATTTTTTTAGTCCAGATTTGACTCTGTTTTTTAATAGAGCAATTATAGTATCAAACTGCTAGCTAGAGTTGTGGGACACATTATCAACATTTTCCAAAACAATGGGTGGTATTCATAGCCTCAGAATTCACATAAGTGTAATTGTATTTGATGAATAAAGGTGCTGTGCTTGCATTCATATAAGCAAAGCATAAACAAACAGCGCTGCTTCCATAAAATCTTAACCCTGCGAAGGACTACCCATAACAGTTTCACATATCTTAGTTGATGAAACTTGACTAAAATCTGGTTGTAATCATATGTGGAAGAAGCCTCATTAATGTAACAACATAAATATTTTCATTTATTTTTGCAATGCAGTTGTGGACATGAGTCTGCATGGATCTTTTGAGAACATCAATGAAAGTTTTAGATGAGGTGAAAATGGCTGGCCCACAACTTAAATAAACTGCTCCAAGGCTTTTTATTTAGTGCAAAGGGTGTCATTATATGGACACCCTGATAGGGAGTTTTATAAAGTTGGAAGAAGGGTAGATAGGAAGGCTGAAAATAGGGTGATAGAGAAGACAAATTGTACAGAGAAAGAGGATATTAAGATGCTTGGGATGGAGGAGGAGGGAGAGGAGCAGCACTATAATTTTGTGGGGGATAGATCTCCCATTTTACATTTTTTTATAGAGAGAAGTTGGAGAAGGACTAAGGAGAGAGGGTTAGGTAAGAGCAAAGGAACACAGTGACATAAATGACAGACAAGACAGACAGGAACACTATGATGGGCTCACATGAGTGGTGATAAGACATGCAGATGGAGACAGACACAAAAGGGAGGGGGAAGAGTTGTGACATGCAGCTATCACCCCAGCCCAGAGGACCTCAATTTAAATCAATTCAATTCAGAGGAATCAATCTGTTGGAGCTGGAAAGGGGGACCCTGATGGCGTTCGGGTGGAGGCATCCTCTGGCTCGATGGTCAGTGCTGACTAGGTCAGTGAGTCATGACCAGCTGGAGAAGAAATTGTAATGGATGCAGACACCTCTCTACTACCCTCAACATGTTTGCCTCAACCAGACCCTGAACTTGTGATAATTTGCAACTTACCAGGCTGCAGTGCATCAGGGTGCCCACAGGAGTGGAGCCACCACACCCACCCAGTGAAGATGTCTCCAGGTGGTCCAAAAAGGTGGTAAATGGCTGCTCACATGGAAGACATATAACTTAACTGCCCATGAGATCTCTGTACCTGTAGAAAAAGTAATATAAAAATTAGAGATGAAAAAAAGAAAACAAAAAAAATGGAGATGAGACAGAGAGAGAACTGAGACAAAAAATGGGCTAAGTGTTTTGAAATCATTGCAATTTATTTAAGAAAATGAAATTAAACATTTATTAATTTATTTAGAAGTTGCTATTAAGCAGCAATTACACACTTTCCAATCACTAGTGGAATGACTGCATTCTGAGAAAAATTATCAATCACACTTCCTTTTAATGCTTGCCATATGGCATGTATTACTTAATGCTTTATTACCTTATGGATTACTTCTCCTCCAAAAAGTGACAATAAATGCTGTCACTGCCAATGTATGCTTTATTGTTATATATAATTACTTTCCTTTCTCTGCAGTAGTTCAGAATAGTAAACTGACATCCATTTCTCTGGTTATTTTTTATACTCTGTGATCTCTATCAGACTACATGCTTGGTTTTGTATAAATTAATGGGAATTTTATATTAAGGGCATATATTTATATATAAAATTTCATATGTATACTACATATGAGCACTCTGCACAAGTCTCACTACCTTTTTCTGATGCTACAGTCTATCATAGGCTGTTTCCTCCTCTGCTGTGGAGAGATTATAAAAAAGGAGAAAAAGATGGAGATGGCTGGTTATTCATAGATTATTACTAGGCTAACTGCCCTCATGGACTACTTTAAGCCTAGTCAATTACCCCCTGTGAGAATCAAACCCTGCACCTTGCATTTCTAAGGTAAGCACCTTAACCATTACGCCACCCTCCCACAGCCCCTGTTTCCTGTTATTCATTACACTTATGTGTGCATCATGGCTGAAAGCAATCTGCTGTATCAGACTAATTAATAAGGTTTTAACTGATGCCAAAGTATTTCTACCCATACATGTTTCATGTTCTGAAACACTCAGCTGTCTTTTCCTGAGAAAATGCAACATGTTACTGTGTAAATGTATGACTTGGTCTTGACACAGTATTTTTTTGCAGAGCTATAGCAAACTTGAGAAGGTATCCATCCCTGAAAACTTATCATAGTGTATACTTTTGCTTCCTGAAGACTAAAATGAGTAACTTTTAACATATTGCTACAGTTAGTACTAAGCATTCCTGAACTGATATGTTAGTAGGCAGCACAGTTTCTGTGTAGGGAGCTGGAGTTTGGTTATTGATGTTGTGATGTCCCCACTCTGGGCTAGTAAATCAAGGAATCTGAATCCTCACCACTGGCATGCGAGAGGGACATTCACCTGGAACAAAAAGGGACACGCCCATTATTTCCAGATGCAGTTCTCTCCATCAAGCACAATTTCCCTTAAGAGCACACAGGGAACACCCTCATTCTGGGGTCTGGGTTTCTCTACTGCCTCCCTCCCCAGTAAGACTCCCCAGTGGCACAGCTGTAGGGTTGAGTCCTCAGCTGAGTGTCCAAGCCAAGTCCTCCAGTACCCAGTGCTTCTTGTCCCTGCTCCAAGTAGCTGACAGACACACACTTTGAGATTTCATTTTCACAGACACACACACACACAGACACACACACCTGGGAAGTGTTGGCACAGATTTACTAGCTATGCCCTTCTGCCCAAACTATAAGATAGTTACACTGCCACCAGACAACCCAAAAACAGCTATTCTAAGGCTTTTGCAAGGGTACCTAATTATACTGAGTGAAATTAATATTAATAGTTTGACCAATGCAGTAAGTCTTCCGGGAGTGTCCATAGTGTCACCAAGTAGATATAAGTCCTCTCAAAGTATAATATATTCTCTAAAGGACCAGCCACAATGAGAAGTTTAAATATATTTAATAAAAAATAAGAAAAGAACCATGAAAATACTAAATATCTATTTACAATAAACACCAGAGTTTCAATCACAGGAAATATTAAAAACAACACAGGTGGACAGGTTCACACAGTTACAGAAAAAAAACAATACTTAACTAATCTCACTATATTTTCCTGACAGATCTTCTTCTTCTTTCGGCTTTTCCCGGTTAGGGGTTGCCACAGTGGATCACCTGTCCACTCATAATTGGCAGTGAAGTTTTATGGTGTCGAGTTGCCAGCCTGGCACCCAACCTTCCACAGAAGGCACACATACACACCCACTCACACCTAGGGCCAATTTAGGGTGTCCAATCCACCTACAGCATATCTTTGGGATGTGGGAGGAAACTGGAGCACCCGGAGGAAACCCACGTGACCACAGGGAAGACATGCAGTCTCCACACAGAAGGCATCCCAGCCGAGGATCGAACTGCAGAACCTCTTGCTGTGAGGTGGCAATGCTAACTGCTGCACCACCGTGGCTGCCCAGATCTAAAGAATTATTATTCCCTTATTTACTAGAGCAAGGCAAGATGAAGTAGGTGAGAGATCCTTCTTTGTCAAGTTACAAAAATAGAGTGCTCTGAGACTTCAGTCTCACCTAGTATTAAACACTATCATTAGTGATGGATTACAGAATGACATCACATACATCTGGTCATCTGACTTCTGGTTCCCATGCAACCCCCATTGCTAGAAACTGCCAGGATTTAGCACCTATGTGTCAATAATACACACACAGTGATAATTGCTAAGATTTGCTGCAGCTCTTGTAAGTCATAAAACAATTTCAAACCTCCACCCTTCCAGAGCAGCAATTAGCTCAACCCAATGATAATGCAGAAAGCTTCCTAATACAGACTTTTTTTCACTGGCTGCATTGAGAACTATAAGATAACATCTTTATGGCATAGGCCCAGTAATTTAATTTCTTGCTATTTTCCAAAGTCAGGTGGATTGAGATTAACATATTCTCTTCCAGTATCCTCTGTTAAAACATACACATTTACACATTTACAATAATACATGTATATTTCTTTTTTCTATCCAGCAGGGCACACTGTTGGTACATTTTTAACACAAGCAGCTTTACAAATAAATTTTTCAACACAAGCATCTGTACAAATCAGTTTGATATACAAATGACATATAATTCCTTTTTTCAAACACCTTTATTAATTGTCACTTATATAATTCTTTACAAAATTCCAGCTAGATGTCCTGGCATATGTTACACATCCACTGCCGTACTTCTCCTGGCATAGCTGGCAATACCTCACATCGTCACAGATGTATTGATATGTTTCAGAAAATTATGCTACCACAGCAGCATCAGCAGATAGTCAGTTTCAAAAAGGAAATTCAGATTCATCCAAGGACTGCTAACTTTACAAAGAATTTAAGGTGATCAGTCAAAGCTGCAATGATATATTCACATCAATATTTATCTCCATGTATGCAGCAGTTGCCGTTAGTTGTAATGTATGCTAAGTCATTATTAATTCTGTAATGTATTCAGCATGGCCTAAAGCACTGCACTTTCCAATAAAGGAATCATACTCAATATTTTACGGAGCAGTTAGCTGTTTCACAAACACACCTTATCCTAGATTGGGTTTAGTTCTGTGGTCTGTTCTGCCATTTTGGAAACATAGCAAACTAGCGGAAGTCACCAGAAAAATTACCAATATGTGTACAGATGGCATTGCAAAATTATTATAATGCTTTTAACAATACAAGCTAAATTTTCCATATGACTAAGTAGTAAACTGTATGAAACAATTCAGACATATGAATTATTACCACAATTTGACTGAATTCCACTGCTTACAAATGCAGCTAATAAACATCTCACAGAAAATGCTGCAGGTATGGCTCTGATGTGGCAGCAACAATACCTTTTGTAGAACAGACATTAAACATTGCACTTCTGTTGCCTTGAATAATGCAATAACACTGATTTTCTGATATGTTCATGCTCATCTCATACGTGGGTGTATTTTATACACACACACATATATATATATATATATATAAACACGTGTATTTTTGCACATATACATATCTGCATACATAAACATAAAGAAAAACAGAAGTACTAAGCTACTGGTACACACACACACACACACATATTTATGTGGAGCTTTTCTCCCTGGGCCTCCTATAAAAAGGGGTCAAATTGCAGTTAGACTTTCCTTGAAAACAAAGATAAATAAATCAGATATCTATATCTGTATCTATAGTACTATACTGTATAAGAAATAAAACATAGTACTTACTATAGAACACTGGCCTTCTTTCATAGATCTCTGAAACCTAACTGGCCAATAGGTCCCTTTTGCACCACTGCAGGTCATTGTACCTGTGGAGAACCGGGTGTAAGGAGAGAGGGATCCCTGTCAGAAATGAGACTACTGTTGCCCATTCAAACTTCCACAGGTACAACTCCTCCAGCAGGCAGAGGAGGATTTGGTTTCCTTCACTGACCAGCTTGGGGCATGACCCTGGGCTTTAAAGGATGTCATCCTTCCAAAGTGCCAGTGCAAGAATGATATTTAGGCGTCCAATGCAGTGGATTGTGTGGTAGGAGATCATTCTGGCCAGTCTATACACTTGTATAGGGCTGCTACCTTTTGAAATGATAGCTGTTTTAAGGTTTGGTATAGTAACTGGACATATGTAGTCCTATACAGTTTAATATGTTTCCAGTTCCTTTGGGGAAATAAATGAAAACCTTACTGGAATACAATATCAGGGCAGAGATTTGTTCATGCAATTTTAATTTCCAAAAAATAAATACATTTTATATATATATATATATATATATATATATATATATATATATATATGTGTGTGTGTGTGTGTGTGTGTGTGTGTGTACGTGTGTACTTTTTAAGGAATAGTAATATTCGTTGTTAATTACATTGTGCATGTTTTCAAGGATGTTAATATATGCTTAATCGGATTCCTGTTATTACTTTTTCAGTGTGTGTGTGTGTGTGTGGGGGGGGGGGGGGATCACATAACTAATTCTGTAAAAATATATCATGAAATTACTGTTTTGTAACCCTGTAGTAAGTGCTTGGTTGGTATTCTTTTACATCTGTAAAGGGCAAGTACTGTAAGGTGGAGATACAACAGACAAAGCTAAATGTTTTTACCAGTCTTAGAAATACATATAAATTCATGCACAAAGTGTAGAATGCTTGAGTGCAACTGAGGCATGACTGACAATGTTGATTATGATGATGCTCATTCATGAGCTAAGAGCAGCTCATTCACAACAATCTGAATGCATTTACATCTACAAGAGGGAATTCACATGATGTGATTTATAGAACTCAGCACAATCAAGACTCATATACATAAGAACTCAAGCCAGCCATCCACAGTCCACCATTTTAAGCTTCATTGGGCTTCACACACACAAAAATTGACGAAAAGTGCAAACAAACTAAAACTGTTTATTAACAACGATAGCCAAAATTATTACGAAAAGGCATTTATCGGTATAATTCAATGTAATCTGCTCAGAAATAGGCAACATGTAATGATAAGACATGACATTTTTTGCTGTTTCTTGGAAATTTAAGGTGTCTTTTTCAGTGCTGTCTACATGTGTCAAGTACCTTGATGCTGTCAGTAGCCTGTAGCAAATGGTAATGGGCAAGACCAGACTACTGACTACCATAAGTTGAATAATTGCTCATACATAGTACATACTACTTACTGTATATACTGACTACCACACCCTCACACCAAATGCATAATGTCATAAGTATTACTACTACAGCAGGAGAGTCAACCCACAATTCAGAACTAGAAAAATTGCAACGTTTATTTGATATTGTACTCATGATGCAAACTTCAGTTTCTCACAAGATGAAATTGCAGGTCACATTGTGATGCAGCAGCAGGGAACAAGACACAGAAGATACAATTTATTTTCTGTGGAGAACCATACTCTTATGGATGCCCTGGGGAAATATAGGACATGCCTTTTCACAAAACAGAAAACAGGGGCCAAAACAGGCATAGAGAACTAAGGCATGGAGCCAACTAGTACCTGACATAAATGCAGTAGGATAAAGAACTGCATCCTGGTGCAGTACAGGAAAATAGCAAATTATATGGTGGGATGTGCCAGGACAAAAGCTAGACATAATGCAATTGCCCATAGCAGCTCTGCTGGTGGTCCTTCCGTAGTCTTTAACACCAGATGAGGTGTATCTTCTCCATTTAAGAGGTGATGATTTGGATACAGGTGAGGATGCTAATGGAATCATTAGAGGTCATTTTCATAAATTTCCTTTAAAGATAGTTTTTACTTCCTATTTCATGGTTCTGATGATGTATTTTATATAAGACGAAAGCACAAAACAGTGACTGTTTTTATGTCCAAGTTTTTGTTTTGTTATTAAAGTTCCGAGTTTGTTAGGCTGCTGGTGTTTGGCTCTTTTGTTTTGGATTAGTGTTTACATCAGTACCAGGTTTCATGCTTTTTTTTTTTGGTATTAACAACGGTACATTCAGACCACTGCGACATCCACAGTGTGGCAAGCTGGAAAGTTAGTGTAGCTCATTTCAATATATCATGATACCATGTATTTGGCTTGACACAGTCAATCTGCTTATGACATCCTAGCCATCAATGTCAGATATAGCACAAAGTCTACAGGCAAAGCTTGGTAAGTACTGTCATCTTAGTTATACATTAAATAATTCCATCTGTCACAGGTCACATTAAACACATCTTCAAATATTTCTCCACAGGGTGAGCACCAGAAACATCATCATCCTATGCCTTACTGCAGCAGGCTGATAATGACAATAGAATGACTGTCAGTAATTATGCCATAACTCTAACACTCATGACACAACCCGAGGACAGCAGTACAGTTGCTAAGTGTACTGATAGGGCCCACTACACCACAGCGGACTGATAATTCAGTGACATGGGCTCACGCACACAGCAGAATGAAGACATACATTACAGTGGTGGGGGAGGGATACCAGGCAGCTCAACACCAGCTTCTTGTGTACAGCCTGAACCCCTAGAAGAGATTACCTTTTCAGAGGTAGCACTACCCCCTGTCACACTTGCACACAGAGGTGCCAGGTGAAGAAGTATGTCACAGCTAGCTCAATATACATCTAAGGCTTTGACTGCCCTGCACTGTGTGTGCCATAACATAGTTTAAGATCAGGCTACTGCCACTGAGAGTCAGGTAGAGAAGATTATAGTATTTCAAGGTATACATGAGAAATTTCACCAGTATGTAGGAATAGCAGAAGCCAAGGACAATGCCATGATGATCTGCATGTGCAGTATGGTTGCACACACAGCATCCATGTCACCCTCAAGGCACACACTTGTAAAGGCTTACCAGGCACAGAATGGAAACACACGTAGATGGGGCCATACAGCTGTCTATATGTGTGCTGGATGAGTAGGCTAGATGCCACATGCATCTCAAGAAAGTGCTGCTGGTACTCTTGTGGCATTTTCCTACACATGTGAAAACCTCACTATCAACATTGTCCAAGGCAAGAGGCACACTAGCACTGTGAGTTATGCAGATCTTTATCCCAACATCTACATTCCACAAGTCAAGCTAAGCATGACCCTAATATTATAATGTTGTTAATATGTACATTTATTACACACATATTTCTTAGAAATGTCAAAATATCTTTTGAAAACATTTACAAGATGAATATTGTTAAATGAAATAACATTCTAATAATCCAGAAAACAGAAATTATTGTAATTTTCCATATTTTATCTACTAAGCCATTAGTAAATGAAGTGTATGTCAGGCAAAGTAAGTGACAGTTGTTTTCTCCATCATCCCAAAGTATGTACTAATTTGACACATTCATTATAATCTGTAAATACATATGTTTTAATTAATATTATTGCATAAATTCTCATTAGTGCACCAAAAAATGGTCTCACAGTCTAAGTGAATATATGCTATCTTGTACTTTCTCGTGATTAGGTTCTTACGTTCATAGGTAAATAGTAGGGTAGCTGCCCCTGTGAGTCATTTTAAGCCAGGCCAGTTTTCCTTTCAAAGGTGAGAATCAAACCCTGTATCTTGTGAATATGAGCTAAGCATCTTAACCATTATACCACCCCCAACTCAAATATTATGATTTACTAAACAACTCTGAAAAACAAATGAGAATAACACTGGCAGTATATCACATACAGTAATGTCACAGCAGCTGAAGTGCACCTGACCCTTAGTGAGACATTGTAAAGACAATGCAGTAATATTAAAGGTAAACAGATGATATGCAGCAGATAGCAACAATCACTGAATATTAAAGTAAAGCAAAATCTCTGGATAAAGCAAGTAAGAAACTTAAAATGTAGTTAAACCTCTCAAAAAACTATGACCAAAATAATAAAGAAAAAAAAGCACAACAAAGTAACACGGTGAAATATAAACTCACTTTTTTGCGTAAATTAAAACATTTTGTGGCTGAAAACGCTGTCATTTGCATTAGCCTTGCCGTCTCACAGTCATCAGTGAAATGATGGGCAGTCATTCTTTAATGGGCTAAGACACCAGGAGAATATATGGAGAATGTCAGCATTTCTCCCCAACGTACTGAGGTCAAAATAATAAGGAAAAAAAAAAAAAAAAACACTGCAACAAGGCAACACAGTAAAATAAAATGTTAAGTCCTCTCCCATGCACAAACGAACTACTTTGCAGCTGAAGAAGCTTACTGCCTTCATTGACTTTTCTTTAATGTTGTTCTGTCTCACATCCACAAGTGAAAATGATGGCTATGCAGTTACTAAGGGTGTTGGGATACCAGGAAAAATGCCTCTGTAGCATGTCTCCTCCCCAACCCCATTAAACTACAGCCAAAATACTAGAAACAAAAAAACAGCAGCAGTAAAGCAAGGCAATGCAGTAGAATAAAATACAAGTTTACGGTAGCGTTGTCGTCTCACAGGAAGACGTTGTCCCATTCGATTCTCAGCTAGAGCGTCTTCTGTGGAGACATGCGTGAATGAGCGTGCCTTCGTTGAAGGTTATGCGTCAGGACTGGTAACTCGGCACGTAAAAATCCACTACCAAACATTAGCGGACCGGAGTTCCGCTGTGGCGACCCCTAACCGGGAGAAGCCGAAAGACACAATAACAACAACAACTCCTTACAAAAACTAAAACCCAGTAGCTGAAAAAATCCTGGTGATGATTTAGTCCGACTTCCTTCTGTCTGGTTTCCCTTTCTATTATCCACATTTCTGCTGCTTGTGTCATTGTAGCACAACTATAAAAAACATGCTCTACAGATACTGAGGGCTTTCGCCATGCTGAAATCACACGAGATACATCTGGGGTAACACTAAACCATGTGATCTATTCCCACGTTGCCCAAGTCTGTTAGATGATTGGTTACTGCATATTTGTTTAAAGATAGACTGCTATCCACAATTTTTCTAGCTCCAGAGCTTGTGCACATGGGGCATCCACAATGTTTGCGCAGAGAAGCAAATGCAGAAGATGAACTACAGGTTCTTCTACGGAAATCTAGCAATGTCTGACCATTTTTTCTAACAGGTCGTCCGGCATTGTTTATTGAACTGCACTTAATTGCTGGTTGTCCAGTGCATAGGAGGCCGCTTGCTGTTCATACATATTTTGCACACACTTCTCATTTGCTCTGAATCTCAGTCTGGAAATAGTGAAGGAAGGAAATATCTTCTGAAACATTTGCAATTGCAACAGCTGAGGTGCTGAAATCTCACTTCTTATCTGTAATTTTAACTGAGAGAAGCTGAGCTTAGTTGCTGGTTTTTATTGACTTTATTACTTAATAAAAGCTTATTAGCAAAGAGTTGCAGGTTTCTAACAGTTTATAAATGCAGTTTGAAATCAGTATGTTGATGTGTTTATGACTTTAATTGGAGGCTGACTCAGATGTGAATTTGGTGTTTCCCACTTGGCAAACGTGGACAAAAGCCTCTTCTCTTATCTTACCCCTAATACTTTGAAAAAAAATTGCATAATTTGGCAATGTTTCTGTTTTATCTGTGTTGTACATCTGGTGCTTATTGGACTGGGTCTTTATTTTTAGATTGCTTCCACTACTAGGAAGGCTTCTACATAGAAATGTGCATGTGTGGCTCACATACAAAGTTTATACATATTGATATATCTGTTTTAGTCTCAAAATTTCATAACATTGGTAGGACTCTTTTAGAGTATATTTATGTGTGTGTTTTGTTATTTTGGTAACTTTAATTTTATTTATTTAACATGACTTCTGGACAGAAGATTAAAAATAAAACAAAAAAAATCATAGAGATCATACAGAAAGTGTTGATACATGCTGCATAAAGACCTGCAAATCTGGAGAATTTGCAGAATAATAAAAAAAAATGTTAGGTCCTTTTTTTGTCAGGTATTATAAGAGCAATCTGTGTACTAATGGCTTGCTTGCACTTTATGTGTCTTCACTTGCCAGCCCAGCTATTTATTTACTGGTTATATCATTGTCTAGTTAAATACCTCAGGTAGTGAAAAAACCTAGATACAGTTTGATGGATACTGTATGATAACATCAAAACTCGTACAGAAGATTTCTATAATTCTGAAGAGCATTTGTGATCGAAGGGTAATACAATACTGTCCTCATTTATCACTAACCACATATGTGTTATAAGTTGATAGCTTAGGATAAATGGTAATTTATTTTGAACATATGATTCTGGATCTTTTAGGAGATAAGTTATATTTACTAAACAGGAGTTCAGAATTCTTCATTTCATCCTTGATATAACATACTAGCCGAACATGTTTGGACTGTTTTGATTGAATCTGTGTGGGTTTTTGATTGTTATCACTAATTACTTATCCTGTACTGCTTGCCCATGTAATCCAGGCACCTTACAGTAGCCATTGCCCTCATCATATAATCAAAAACTCACAAAATATTAGCCAATAAGCAAATCATTTAGAAGACCTTTCGTTACACTGCTTAGTGATTGCTTAGGCAAAAGAGATGCTGTCATTTATGAATTCTCTTTTTCAGACCTTATTAAGGTTTATTTTCTAAGGCAGTCTAGAAATTGTGTTGTGCTGGCCAAAAATCATTATTTCCTATATAAAGTAATATGTGAGAGATGTAAATGTATTGAACAGCTTGAGGCGAAACTCTCAACATATAAATATAGGGGTCTACATTACCAAATCGAAAAACCCTTTACGCGAATACCTAAACATCGACACCTATAACGTGAACCATGAAAATTCCGAACGCACTAAACAGCGAAAAATAAAATAACAAACTGTCACAGTCAGCCAACCCCACCACCCTCTACATACTACCTACCCAAACAAAATAAATAAACCACATACATACACTAACTAAACCCTACTTCTAACCTAAAGTAAAGCACCAAAACCCTACTTCTAACCCTAAACTAAACCCTACATACACAACTAACTATGCACTATCCTTAACCCCTCCCTAATCCTAAGGTCCGTAACTACCGCAGATGTCCCCTACAGACATACACCCAAAAAATAAATAATATACATACATACATTTAACAAAACCCTACTTCCAACACTAAACTAAACCCCACATACACAACTGTCTATGCACTATCCTTTACCCCTCCCTAACCCTAAGGTCCGTAACTACCGCATACTTCCCCTACAGACATACACCCAAAAAAAACATAATATACGTACATACAGTTAAATAAAACCCTACTTCTAACAGTACACTAAATCTTATATACATTACCTATCTATTCACTTACCTTAACCCACATCCTAACCCTAACCCTGTCTTATCTATTGCACACTTACCTTACGGAGCTATACCGCAGATGGGCCAATCATTACACTTCGACATTTAAATTTTCGCTATTTCAGACGTTCGGCATTTTCGTCTTTTGCACAATACGTGTCACTCTTTTTGTATTTTCGATTACGGTCTTTCGATCTGGTAATAGGAACCCAAATATAGCACTAACCAACCTCCTTATAGAATATGTTTGGAGGGATAGGTGTGTATCACAGAGAATGCCGTCTGTTTGGCATCATCTTCCTCTTCACATAAAGAGAAGTATCATATTTTATGTTTTCTTTTCATATTCGAATGTAATCTGGATTTATGTATGGGAAACTACAAATCAACTCCAGTCTAGCACCTCTGTCCCTTATAGATAGGGGTAACATGTAACTGCTCAGTCTGGTTCTGGGTTATTCATACTTAAATTACAAAGGATATAAACTTCATGGGAATGCAGGGCTAAGCTTCTAAAGATCCTCAGAGATCAATAGCCTAGCAAGTACCTATGAACCTATGAGGTTCTTAAAGCTTCTGCTATCAAGCCCTCTGAGCAAAGTAGTATAAAACCTTTGTTACATAGCTGAATAAAATACATCTCATAAACAGAGCCATTTAACTTCTTATAAGGTATTGGCAGTAACTCAAGCCTTGTAGGGGATCTGGAAGCTCCCCCAAGGTTGACAAAGAAGGCCTAGCCAAGTCATTATGTGATAATGCAATATAATGATTCTAAATACTACATTCACCATGTGTTACTGTGTCTTACCTTAGGGCGGTGTGTTTAAGTGGCATTGCACTGAGGTAACTGCACCAAGAAAGAGATGTTCACCATTGCTTATTTAAAAGCAACAGGTTCTCCCGTTCGATTTTCGGCTTGGCTTGGGAGTGCCTGCTGTGTGGAGTCTGCATGTCCTCCCTGCAGTTGGGTAGCGTTCGAAAAACATACGTGTGTAAATGGGTGTGCCTTCATTGAATGTTGGGCGTTGAGCTGGCACCTCAGTGTTTTGTAAAAATCTACTGACAATCATTAGCTGACTGGAGTTCCACTGTGGTGACCCCTTACCGGGAAAAAGCCGAAACAACAACAACATCACTATTTATTTAAAAGTAATACATACATCTGGATTTGAACCCAGTATCATCTGGGTTCAAAAAGAAATATGTCAGTGCATTTATACCTGCTGCCACAGAGTCAGCTAAGCAGCAGGTGTGCTTCATTCACTCAATATTAACTCTCAGGATTTTAACAATGAGACTCACATTTGTGCACTGCTTAACTATGCACAAACAGGAAAAGCAGTAGAACTGCATATTCCGCATGAGTAAACACTTTGCCAGCCATCGCTCAAACCCGCTGCTCACCATTGCACAATGCAAAGTAAATATTAGCATGTATTAGTTCTGTTTACTGTCCATTTAGTCTTCATCCCATGAAACTACATCTGGAAACATATTAAAATGAAGGCCCTATCTAAGAATATGTCAGATATTTACAATGAAGCCATGTGTTACCTCCCCCATGCACTGCAACCCTGGTCTCTCAATACTTGTTTACAGATTTATCAACTACACTACATAAATGAATAACAAATGTTGTGTGATATACCATCCACATATTTAGAATGACAATACACATTCAGATGTTCAAATACTTGTAATAATGTGGACACTTGTTTGCATATAATTTGTAGAGCTGTCTCTTAAACTATACTTGCACATTGGAACACAACCACCACATACTACTCATTGCACACTCATCAGTCTGCTAACATGTAGAACGTGAACTGTCTTGACAGCTGCACATGCCTACACATCCATTTCAGCAGGCCTCCCAACATCTTCTCTCCAACATCCACTGCTGATGTCATCCACCATAGGAGGTGTGTGTGTGTGTGTGTGTGTGTGTGTGTTTGTGTGTGTGTGTGTGTGTGTGTGTGTGTGTGTGTGTATATGTGTGTGTGTGTGTGTGTGTGTGTGTGTGTGTGTGTGTGTGTGTGTGCGTATGTGTGTCTATCTAGCCAGTACAGCATAAGTGTGTATCTGACAGTTACCACTCTATTTCTGTGGATTGACAGTATTTTGACACTTGCACAAGCCTAGACCTACATTTCATGCAGGTCTCCCAACATCTTCTTTCCAACATTCAGAGGCAATGTCTACCACCTTAAGTTGTCTTGCAGCCTTGAAAAGATCAGACTTGTGCTGTGGCTCTTGCATAAAGTACTGTGTTCTCTAGTTGGTGCACTTAGATAGGTAAGGGTTCTGTGCTCACTGTAATCAATTGGGAGGTGTGTGTGTGTTCGTGCCCCTGCTTGACATTACAGACTGCATTTCACACCAGCAAGTGGGATGCTGTTATTAGCATTTTCTCCTCACCAGACACTGTTGATGTCATCAGCTATAAAGTGTTGTCTGACACTCTCCAAGTCAGACTTGAGCTGTGGCACTTGCCTTAAATAAAGAGTTTTCTAGTTGGTGTACTTAGGAAGGGGTTCTGTTCTCACTGCAGTCAACTGGTGTGTGTGTGTGTGTGTGTGTGTGTGTGTGTGTGTGTGTGTGTGTGTGTGTGTGTGTGTGTGTGTGTATGTGTGTGTGTTTGCCCTTGCTTGATATTACAGAGCACAATTTACACCAGCATATGGGGCAATGCTATTACCATTTTCTCTCACCAAACTCTGTTGATGTTATCAGCCATGGTCGATTTGCGGATGTGTAGTATTCCCACCAGGGCAGGGTCAGCGATTGGCCTGGAGACCAGGCCCAAGTCACTCCATCCTATACAATTCATATTACAGTGACAGATTTTCAGTCTATCCCCATACATCATGGCATGGTTTGTAGGCCCTGTATTTTCTTGATGAGAAACCATGGTGATCTCTCACGCTGCTGCAGGTGTCTAGCGAGCATGCCTCTCAATTTTTCAGATTTTTACAGAATGTCCAAGTTTTTGCCTCTTATATATTACCTGTTTCTCATAAAATTGTCGTTTTCCAGCAAATCATTGAGGACTAAAGTCAGAAAACAATGACATACATTTGAGTTTCAGACTTCATATCCTACAGAAAATTAATGCTAATGCAAAATCTGTTAGTTTATCAACTTTCTAAGTTTTTAAGTGCAATATTTACAAAGTGTCCCTATTTGTGGGCCTCTGTCCCCCAATTATTTGTGGCTTTGCCAAGATTTCTTGCTCTAAGTGATTGAGAGGCATGCTGGTGGGCTACTTGCAAAAGAGAGTATTATATTCTACTAGTGTTCTGATGAAGTCTGAGTACAGTGCTGTTATATAATCATCAGAGCTGATTATTATGGCCTGACTTATGAGGTGCACAATATAGCTTTTCCATACCACTGTGGACACTTGGTGGTCGAAGTTCAGATTTCTATTTACGTGTGTTCCCCGGTCTTGCACACTGGGTTTCAACATAGGGGGAGTGTTGTCAATGTTGTAATTAGCAGGAAATTCCACTTTGCAGAAGGCCAAAATAAAGACACATTTTTGCATTTATTTGTAGACTATGTGGTTTTGGGACCGATTATTTGTCTGTGTTATCCCCTCATGTAGTATGTTATCATCATTGGTGGACTCAGTGGTTACACCCAATATGCAAGAATCAGCAAACTTGGTAATCCAAAAGCCAGATACTTTAGCCTGGACTGTTGAGAAATAGATTCCAAACAGTAAAGGGGCCAAGCACAGATCCCAGGGGTATGCCAATGGTGACAGCTCTACTGGTAGAGGTTGAGTCACCAACTTCCACAGTACATGCTCTGTCAGTGAGCCAGTTGGTTAACCATCTAGTGATGTAAGGGTTAATACCCACCTGGGAGAGTTTCTCAATGACACTTGAGTAGGGGATTGTGTCAAAACCCTAGGCCAGATCAAGATAGGGACTATGCACTTTCTTACCTTCATCCAGGCATATCACACAGAATCAATGGGCTGTGACAACATCACAGATTGTCTGTAGCAGGATCAGCACATACACCTTCCTGACACACTTGTATATACACTTCAACACACCCTCCACATGGACTATTCTCCTGTAGAAGGATGTACATCAACATGCATCCATCTGAGCTAGGGGAGACAGCACCTGATGCATGCATGTATAGATACAGCCTGACTCTCCTCATCTGTGAGGTAGACCAACATGTCATTATGGTCCTTTTCTAAATGGACACTAGTAATATCTCGGCTGTGTGCAACATATGAGTTGTTAGTGCTGCTACATCCATGTCTGTTATATGTGTTTGATGTCTGCAAAGAGGTCATCGAGGGCATGCACGATGACAATACTATCGTCCTGTGGAACATAACCAGGCCAAGACATTTGACACAAATACACACTCAGGTATTCACTCAACACTGACAGATATGGCCATAAATATCTATATTACCAAGTGGGTAGACCAGTGGATCACATACATGGTATCTAAATATGTTTAAATGTGTGAAGTGACCAATATCTTAGGTCCAGTGATCAGATCCATACATCAGGGATGTCTGCTAGGCCCTTTCCTGTCCATTATTTAAGTTACAGGTGTTATGAATGACATACACATCCTGTATCCAAACAGCTGTCTGAAGGACTATAGAGTGTGGGAAATCATTGACTACAACTGTGATATTAGTATAATACAGACAGTATCAACACACACCAAAGACTGCTGCCACAGCCATGACAACACATGAGGTGAAACAAAAACATGGGGGGATTTGTTATATTATGAAAACAAATGCACAACCCAGGGATAATGTAGACATCACACCCTGTAAGCAGACCAACTGGTATGTGACCTGTGTCCTTGGGTAGATGGTATGTGGAACTTCCACCATCATGTGCCTACAGTGTTGACTACTCCCTTGTATGAAACACAAGTACTGAGTATGTGAAGGATATCTGCATCAAAGGCCATAATACCGCCATAGTTCACAGCCTTCATCACACCAATAACTGAGTACAATGCACCCTTCTTCATATACCTCCCTACACATCTTCCAGTGATGTATAACTGAAGTGTACCACCTTCGCCACAGTGAGCTGTCACACATCTTATTGGCCATACCTAGGTATTCTTTTTGTTGCATAAACATTACTGCCTGATGGTGCATAACACCAATCAAGGTGTTATACCAGATGCATGTATAATACCTGTTTTGATGATGTACACAGTATAGACATAGCTGTTTGACAACATTGATGGCATGGCTTACATTCATGACAGTCTGGATTGTGCCATGTATATCTGCCATGCACATCAGTCAACTAGCCTATAGTGATCCTAATGTCACATACAGGTATAGCAGTGTCCCTCCTAACACCTCCAGCAGATGTTACAGTGTCAGGACAGTGTGCTTGATTACCCTCATAGATTGCTGACATGTCATGATAGTTGTACGAGTGTGTTCATGCAGAACCATCTATGATCATTCAGAATCACATATGTTGTGTCAGAGGCATGGGATTACAGGTGGTATTATTCTGATATTGTCCATGGTTGTGTGTGCTTCTTTTACTGTTTATTTATTTATTATTTATTTTAAATTTGCTAACTGGGGGTGTCTGACTGAGCTGAAAAGGCTCTTTTTCAGCAGAAGCCTTGGGAGAAAAGCTCCACAAAGAAAAATTACAGATACATTTAGTTATTTAGACATGATCAGTATACACACAAATTGCAAAAGACATGTTTTTACAGTGGTATGCGGCACATCAGCAGTTACAGTGGAGAGAACAAACAAAAAATATTAATTTAAAAATAAAGGTAATTAATAGATTTGTGGTGTACAGCTGAAATTTGGGACATAGGTAGAATACATACATAGTACACAGGTAAAGTACATCCATTACAGATTAGCCAGTGTTTGTAAGTAAGATTGAAAACTATTATCAAGTACTCTAGATTTAGTATGTATACCTGTTGTCCTGTAACTGTGTCCCACTTGTTGGAGACCTCTGCTGACATTACACTTATATTCAGACAAATCAGTTTGTACAGCTTCACAATATGCACCTAACTCCATTTGCATATAACATCCCTGATAGATGTTCCTCTGCATTGTGCATGTCTGGATGCTTATCTCACAAAGACATCTTCTCAATTGTTATATCGCCTTGTGTGACAGTCACATAATATACATTTTCACTGTGGAGTCTGTACTGTGCCATACTGATATGTGATTAGTGTTCCTGCTACAACTGTCTTCCATTGCCATGCCCTCACCTGCTGTAAGATGTTTCACCTGTCCTCTTTCTCTGTGTTCATTCCTACAATTCATCTGTGTGTCCCTATCAACAGAAACTTCCCTTGATTGTTTATTTTAAATGGAAGTCCATCTACCCTTATAGATCATTTACACAACTTTTGTACAGAATGCCTGGAATGGGATTTCACAATATTCTGCACTGTATAAACTGTCCTGTACTGTGTTTGGACTATATACATTACTATATGTTAAACCCTGGTAATCATTATGGCATTCTGCACAATCCTGCTAACCAAGTTTGCTCATAAGTACACAGGTTTACTATCCATGTTGCTTTACATGATTTTCAATAATAAACAAATTATGTTAATTTGAACATTGTCAGAACTGGTATAGTTAGCTAAATAGTTTCTAACATAATCAGGTTCAACATCTTGCAAATAGAAGTGCATAAAGAAACAACATCTAAAGTAATGAAGTTGTTTCTGAACCGCCAAACTTACAACTGAATAATAAATTTAAACATGCCCATAAATCTTTTAGATAAAATTCAGACATTTGTACACATGGATTCAAAATGAAATCCTGGTAAACTGAGATTGTTCAACTTTACTGAAAAGTGTCCATTATAGGTCTAAAGGGCGGGACTGCAGAATTTTTATGAATTTTTAGGTATACCAAAGAATCTTCAAAATTTTGTATGATCAGCTTTCAAGAATTATTATAGTGTATGTAGTTTTGATGTAATAGGCCTAAAAGACTTAAATTTATGGCTGGAAATTTAGATTTAACAAAACTTTCAGACCCTTCTTCAGCATTCAGCATCTGCTAGTACTTCTAAAAGTTTTTCATTGTAGTCACTAATGTTCATTAATGCATTGCCATTGCCATTATCTGCTTTCATTATTTTTTTCTGATTTTGGTTGTAAGAATCAAAAAGTGACTTTTTTCTCAGGGATAGTAAGATTATAATTTCTACTTTTTTTTTTTTTTTTTTTTTTTTACTTAACATTTCTCAAAAATCTTTTCCACATGCATTTTCAAAAATTTGCAGAGTAATGCTCAACATAGGATTATAAGTAGTCTTTTTCTTATAACAATTGATACTTTGTCATTAAAACCATAATCCTCATTTAAAATGTATTACAAATTCAATATTCTAACATATAACTTTAAATCAATGATTAAGTTTAGCAAATTTGCTCTTCTGCTAGGAATGAATGAAAAGCCTTTCTTTCTTCTTCTTCTTTTGGCTTTTCCCGGTTAGGGGTCGCCACAGAGGATCACTGTCCACTCATGATTGGCAGTGGAGTTTTTATGGTGTCGAGTTGCCAGCCTGGCACCCAACCTTCCACAGAAGGCACACACACATGCACACTCACGCCTAGGACCAATTTAGTGTGTCCAATCCACCTACAGCATATCTTTGGGATGTGGGAGGAAACTGTTTTTTACACTCAAAGACAATCATTTTTTTGTTTGTTTGTTTTATTTAGTAAAAAAAAAATGATTGTCTTTGAGTGTAAAATTACTTAAGATGAAAATTAGAGAAGTCAATTACAAACGTCCTCTCACGCAGTCTTGCCTCTGACCTCTGTGTTTTCCACTTCCTCTTGAGTTCCCTCTCTGTCCCAAATGAAATTTTGATTGAAAAAGGAGCTGAAGAGAGGGGAGGCGGGAACTTTTCTGTTGTAACCAAAGTTTCTTTCAGATGACAATCAGTGTCTTTACTCACTGATGCTTTAATAACTGTAGTCACATCTGTCTATTCTGAATTGTGTTTCAAACGTGGAAAATTTGCATCAGTGAGAACCATATCCCTTCAGCAGGAATAACAGAATAAAATAATGGTAGACCCTACCTATTAACCTCCTACTGTATGGCATCTGTACCAAGCCTGACATAATTTGGGACTGAGGCCCAAACACATGGCCATACTTGAAATATTGCTGTTATACACTAAGAAAATTGCTGGTGTTACAAGGTTTGTTGTAACATATTTTTTCTGAGGGATATAACATCTGAAACACAAATGGATGTTGGCATGTACTGATTGCAATCACCAGAGTATGCTACTGATTTGCCAAAGACAACACCTGTATGGGGAACATACCAAAGATAACAGGAAAACCTCCAGCCATTATGTGGATAGCCCTACAGTTGAGAGCTATGCAGACACCGAACTTTGTCAGACTGAAGCCCATGCAGAAGTAGCATGTTCATACAAACCCTGTTAAACAAGCAGTATTGAAAACATATAACAGCAATACTCACATTCTGCCCCTAAGTCTTGAATCTTCTCCACCATTTAGTTGGCTTGTCTCCATAGGTCTTGTTCTAAGAGGTATTAGCTCACACATCTAGGATCTCTTCTTCACAGGCAAGGGAAAGGGCCAAAGCTTACATGGAGTACATAATTATAGGAGTGTGTTGCCATGACATTAGCTATTGGAGTAACTACACAGCTGCTCTGCATGCAATCAGCAACTGGGGAACATCAGTTGGTTCTCAGGCCATCACATGTTCATGAGCATTACCTACAAAAGACAAGCTGCCATCTATTCAAACCACCTCTGTCATAGACAGTCCATCAGTGCAAAGCTGAAGTAGTGTGAGAAAAAATAAGAAAGGATATATCTGTGAAATATCCAGAAAAAAAGATATGTAAAACAAGTAAGCATGTAATTGAATGCAGCAGGTGGTTTGTAATAATGAAAAATAGGGGGCTGAAAGCATATGACTCAACAAGACCTGCTGTACTAATGCAATGCTGAACAGCACTGATGGCCATAGCATGTGGCTCTGTCTGTAGTGACTAGGCCAGCTACTGGGATGTTGTACATATCCATATGTTACCTGTACATATAACTATGATACACATTTCGTCTTGTAAATATAAGACACCTATACAGAGCATGTGCAAAGTAAAGTACTGCTGCAGATGTGTGTGTTGAACTGCATGTTATATACTGAGCTCATACCATTCAACTGTCCAGTGTTCTGCACACTGACCATATGTGTGCCTCATATGTTTAGTCATTTACCCATAATGTTGTGTTATGTCAGTCATATCCTTGCCAAGTCTGTAAAGACTGACAATACAACATCCCCCTTTATTGTCCACTGGCTTTTCCCATTTGGGATTGCCACAATGGCTCATCTGTTGCCATTTCTGCCTGTTCTTTGACTCCTGCTCTCTCACACCAACCACCTGCATGTCCTCTTTCACTACATCCAAAAACCTCATCTGAGGCCTTCATCTCTTCCTCTTACCTGGTAGCTACATCCATATCATCCTTTTCACAATATACTCAGCACCCCTCCTCAGCACATGTCCAAACTGATGTAATGCTGCCTCTCCAACACTGTCTCATATCTGTCCAACATGGCCTGAGCCTGTCATATACACATTGCTAAACCTGCACACCCGTGTCACACCCAGTGCAAATGATAACATCTGTAACTCTGCCATGTGCAGCTCTGACCCCTGCCTTTTTGTCAATACCACTGTCTCCAGCCCATATAACAGAGGTGGTCTCACTAGCCTCTTGTAGACCTTACATGTCACGTTTACTGGTACTCGTCTGTCACATATCACTCCTAACACTCTTCTCCACCCTCTCCATCCTGCCTGTACTCTCTTTTACACATGTCCTCCATAGTTCTCACTACTCTGAAATGTTGATCCCAATCATTTGAACACATCCATCTTTGCCAACTGCACTGCATACATCCTCAACATTCCACTATCCTCCCATTCATTCACACACATATATTCTGTCCTAGTGCTGCTGACCTTCATTCCTCTCTAGAGCATATGTCCATCTCTCCAGGGTCTCCAGGAGCTGTTCCCTATTCTCAATACAGATCACAATGTCATCTGCAAACAACATAGTCAACGGGGACTCCCATATGATCTTGTCTGTCAACCTGTCCATCACCATTGCAAATCAGAAAGGGCTCACAGCTTATCCCTGATGTCATCCCACCTCCACATTAAACACATCCATCAATCCCAATCCAGACCTCAGTGCTGTCACACTACCCTTGTACATATCATGTACCACTCTTATATATATATATATATCTCTTCCACTCATGACTTCATCATACAATACCACAACTCCTGTCTAGGCACCCTGTTATATGTTTTCTGTAAGTCCAGAGAGACACAGAGCAACTCTTGACCTTCTCTGTATTCCACCAGTAACAGTCTCAGAGAAAATATCACATCAGTAGTGCCCTTTCCACACATGACATCATACTGCTGATCAGTACTCCTCACCTCCCTGTGTAACCTAGCTTCCACTACTCTTGCCCATAACTTCATGCTGTGACTGGTCAATGTTATTTCTCTGTAGTTATCACAGCTCTGCACATCAACCTCATACTTAACACCGTACCCAAGCACTTTCTCTCCACTCCCCAAGCAAACTCACACTTCCCAAGATAGTAAACAGTCTGGCTAACACACCACTGCCATTTTCCCTAAACAACCCCATGCTTCCACAGGTGTGTAATGTGGACCAAAAGTCTTGCCAGTATTCCTCATCGTCATAACTATCCTTACATCCTCCTTGTTAATCCATTGCACTTCCTGATTCACCATACCCACATCATCCGACCTTCTCTGTCTCATTCTCTTCATTCATCAGCCTCTCAAAGTACAATGTCCATGTGCTCAACACACTCTTCTTGCTTGTGAGCACATATACCTCATCATCCTTTATCACCCTTATCTGCTGCACATCTTTCCTAGCTCAGTGCATCTGTCCAGCCAATCGGTACAATTCCTTACATCCCTCCTAAGTGTTCAACCTGTCATTGAACTCTTCATATGCCCATCCTCAACCTTTGCCACCTCTCGCTTTGCCATGCACATAATCTCCTCATACTCCTGCCTACTTTCCTCATATCTCTGACAATCCCACTCCTTCCTCTCAAACCTCTGTCTCTGTATACTGTCTAGTATTTCATCAGTCCACCAACAGGTGTCCTTTTACTGCTTCCTCCATTCACATGTCACCCAAAGCATCAGTGTAGCTGTCTCACTTACCAGCACTGCTGTACTTAACCTAATATTTGTTAGATTGTCACTGCCACCCAGTGCCTGTCTCAACTCTTCCCTGAACTCCACCTTACAAGCACACTTTCCCAGTTCACACCATAGCTTGATCACCAACATCATCTCACATACCAACATTCTCTGCTGCCTAAATACACTTTCCCTGTCACCACTTTACAGTCTCAAATCTCCTTCAAACTGGCCCTCCTACATTGGATATATTCCACCTGTGTGCATCTTACTCCATTCTTGTATGTCACTCTATGCTCCACCCTCATGTTATAGTGCATATTCACCACAGCCATGTCCATCTTTTTGCAAACTCCATTACCATCTCACCATCTCCACTCCTTTTAACACCATACATACCCATCAATTCCCCATCCCCTCTGTTCCCTTCACCAACATGCCCATTGACATCTGCTGCAATGACCAGTATGTTACCCTTGGGTACAGTCATCACCACGTCATCCAACTGACATCACATCTCTCTTTCTCATCCATTGAACAACCAACTTGCTTAGCATATGCACAAACAACAGTCATCATTACAACATCAGCTTACAGCTTCAGAAACACCACTCTATCAGACACTTATGTCATCCTCCAAAAACACTCTTGGCATACAGTTCCTTCAGCAGAAGCCCTACCCCCTTCCACCTCCAGTCCACATCTTGATAGCACAATTGTGACCTGCCTACCATACACCCAGCCATAATCCCCTTCCATGTGGTCTCTAGCACACGCACAATATATCAACCATCCCCTGGCCATCATATCAGCCAGCCTGGTCCCTATACCACCCATACTGCCAACATTAAAAATTCTTACCCTCATTACCACCCTCCTAGCCTTTCCCCTCTCTTCCTGCCATATGACTGTTAGACATCCTCCATGAGATGCCTGTTAGTGCCAAGGCTACTGTGCTATTGAATGACTCAAGTATGTTACAGCAATATTGAGACACTGTCACTGATTTTGTCCCATTGCACCCATGTATGCATGGCATCCTACAGATGTCCTGCTGTAACAGGTTGAGAGGGATGGCTGCACAGCAAGAGTGTGAATTTAGTTAGGCAAACTAACATAGAACAGACATATATGTGAGGTATTAGCTATGGACATGTCAGTATGAGTAGGTGTATGTATCCACCTCATGAGAACAGACATGGGATGCAAAATGTCAGATAAAACAACTGTACATGTTGTACACGTGTAATGTTAGTTACTGTGCACCCAAAATAGTGACATTTCTACAGCTACTGGTTGTTGCAGTGCCCTGATACAGCCATGGTTAGTACAATAAGCATGATTATCATTACTAAATTGGAGAGGTGTCCAATTGTGTTATGATTTTGTAGCCATGCCTACTACAAACAACTGATTGAACACATACATGGCTGTATTGCGTCAGCAATACCTTACTTGTCATACCTGCCTCCACCACTGCAGAGTAATCCCCTTTGCTGGACAGAAGCATTACACAAACCACAGACCTGGTCTCTATAGTGGCTCTACAGGGCAAAGTAGGGGCAGGAACCAACCTGGCATCAAGTCAGCCATTGTCTGAACAAGCATATGAGGTCATAGGTGGATTACTGTAAGGCCAACTATGAGTACAAATTGGAGACATCCACCAGGGGCAATCACATGGCCATCTTCCCATATGTCTGCAGTCTCGGAGGCAACATACCAACCCAACCTGTAATGGTGGCCAATCAGATCACATACACACACAATATAGCTACAGGCAACCTGATGCAGATAGGGTTAGGGCAAACATCCCCCTGGCTCAGCATCACTATAGGTGGATATGTATTGCACTCACACCCCTCCCCTCATCACCAGTGAGCAGGTACATATTTCCTACTGAAAGGCAACAAATGTAAGTATCCATGGGATGTCATATCATCCCTGTCTGCATCCTACATGAACTCAGACATGTGCTCCCAGCTGCATTACACATTGTAGTCACACCAAGCCGCAGCACCATCCATACACCATCTGCATGGAAGATGGCTAATGTCATCCATTTACACAGACCTGAATGAGGAATGATGGATTATGCAAACAACTTGCCCTCAGTGTGGGCAATATGACTCATCAGGACCAGGAGTGCAATGCAAGCTGATACTGTGCTGATAGATTACAGGGGTATGGTGTGGTGGCTACTGGTATGGTTGTGAGTGTTAGCTACTGGTATTCAAGGTACATGTGCAGGTACTGGACATACTGTGGCCAAATGTATGGGGTCCTGTGATGTGTTTCTCTGTTAGTGTCTACCAGGTGCAATGTCACATCACTGGTGGGAGACCTTTTCACCAGCAGAATGCAACCTGATAATGGAAGCCATAATACAGAACCACACAGTACTGTTGGGTAGAGACTAGCAACAGCTGCGGGAGAGGAGCCCCTTGTGGGATGACCCTGCTCACAGGGTAAATTAGGTGGACCTGCACGCACGTACATATGAGCAAGTGCAACATCATGCCACCAACTTCATGTGCCATGCCTGGTAAAGGGCTGCTGCCGTGGCCAGGGACCCCACAACCACATGTGGGAGCCCAGCCATGCAGCCCCCAGTGACACCAGATAAGGAGCTCCTTGCCAAGCTTGGTCCACCCATCACAGTACGACACCAGGGTACAAACTCCACTAGCTGGAGGTGGGTGGCACCCGCACAATGGACAAGGAGCGTGCAGGTAAGGTCCCAGTGGGGATTAGTAGACTACTGTATGAAACATACTTGTATCTGTACAGTATCTACATGCATGAGCAGTTGTAGATGGGGATTTCTAATGCACAGAAGTGCAAATCTATGGTGAAGGACAGCAACTTGTGTAGTATTGGGTGTTATAAGGTAAATGTGCAGACATGCTGCAATCATCCTTTTCCAATGGCACATGTGAGTCTGCTGAAAATACCTCTCTCCCACAACTACATAGGTCAATCTGGTCTTTATATGGGACAGCAGCCTGAAGCTGATGGGTATGGAATTTTTCAGTTGTGCTTTGGCAATACCCCGGGCATGTGGAGGGCATGCAATTTACCATGCACACAACTATGACTAATAGCCATATTACTTTATGTGCATGTTCACTTGTGGTGGGGTTAATTGTATTGTATCACTGTGGTCACCACAGGTCCCTATCTGAAGAGAATGTAACATTCCTGTAGCATACCTCACAACCTGTCACTGCAAGATGTCTGAACAGACACCAGCAAAATGTGTTGGACAAACTGACTAAGGTAGGGACATGTGTGAAACATTACTGCTATACATTGGATATAAAATGTATACACACACCTGTTAAGATGCCATTTGTTTCTGATATATATTGATTGAGACCACAATATGTCAGTCCACACATTTCCCAACCTTTAATGTGACCCATGACATGAACAATTCACTTGTAAAATCAACCATCTGGACTCATGTATTGCACCTACTAGCCTGGACAAGTGTGAGGGTAACAGACGTTGTGTTAGTATGCTGTTTAAGTCAGGTATGATACCTGATACTGCCATATGTGTCAGTAAACTCACTGTGACCTATTTAGCAACTATATCACACACATGGGCATTGTTAAGGCAGACAGAGCACTACTAGGTTCCAAACATCTGGATCTTCCAGACACATCTGTACAGAGGACTGGAATGGCCTGTACAATGGTTTCTCATGCTGCATGTGAGGCAAATGCCATTACCACACTATATTAAGTAATGGCATCAGGAGGTAGTCACCTGCCATGTATGGTATACAGACACACACACACACACACACACACACACACACACACACACACACACACACACACACACATCAGTATTGAGATTAAAACTCCTACCTATCTATTTATGTCTACCATAGTGTTACTCAGTTATCAGACACGCCATGGAACTTACACAATTTCACCTTCTCCAGAGGTACTTCTAAGGTGAATGACAACAACAGCACTAGTAAAGTAGGGTGGGGGAAGTGTAATGGGTGGTACACAAATCAAAATGGTATAAGCCAGACACTATCTGATTCACACACACACACACGCACACACGCACACACGCACACACGCACACACACACACACACACACACACACACACACACATTTGCCAGTATTGGGATTAGATCTCCTGCCTATCTAGTTATGTCTACTAAAGTGTTATGCAGCTATCAGATGCACCCAGAGCTTATACAAGATCACCTAGTCCACAGGTACTTCTAAGGTGAATGGCATCAATAAGACTACTAAATTGGAGGGAGGGGAAGTGTAAAGGGTGGTACATAAGTTAAAATGGTATAACCCACACAGTACATCATTCTCTCTCTCACACACACACACACACACACACACACACACACACACACACACACACACACACACACACACACGCTCACACACACACTTGCCAGGATTGTGATTAGAAGCCCTGCTTATCTAGTTATTTGTACTATAGTGTTACACAGTTACTGCATGTGCTACATAGCTTACTGGGCTTACAACTGGCCAAAGGTGCTGATTAACTGCACAGCTGAGGTAAACTATTACAGGTGGCAGGAAGTCTGCCTTCAGTTTCTCCTGTATATCTTCCTAATTTTTTCTGTCTTCCACTTCAAATATCATTATAGCTTTGCATTTCAACAGTTATTGTATCAATAAGTGTATCACACTTGGGAGCCATCAGCAGTACTCGTTCATCACAGAATTAGCCCCAGTAATTACTACTTATGACCACCCCTCCTGGCATGATTGAAGTGCAGTTTTCTGTGCTTTCACCTATTAACCTGGTGCATGTGTCCATTCTGAGGCGTGGTTGGAACTCCCTCATGTACACAGACAACCCTCTCCTCTAAACTCCAAACACTCAGTGAAATTTACCCATATATCACCAAATGTGCAAAGACTGGACTAGCTGGTCAAGAGGGTAAGATCAACACCTGCACCACACCATGTGGACCACATAGCTCACCACAATACCCACTATGACAGCCCTGACATACACAGAAAAGCCACACACCCACCTTCACAGGGGCACTCGGGCATTTACACAAAACAGCACAGACCAGCAAGACAGACACCCACTCAGACACCATGACATAACACATGCCAAAGGACACATATGTCACCTACACAGTGTGCCCCTCAACCTAAGGTCCTAAGGCTGACCACCTTGCACAATACAGTGATCATGGGTGCCTCAGTACTACGGCACACAGATGTCCCACTCACTATGTTGATTATGGAGGAGGTAACAACCAACTGTCTATCACGTGCCAGCATCCAACACATGACACACCCAGTCAGACTACTCCACAACAGCTACAAGTATCACTCTGTCATCATCCATGTGGGTGTGAATGACCTGAGACACACATCCCTGGGCTACATGACAAGAAACATGGTTGAATGCTCAGATTATGTGGTCCAGGCAGGTATGACAGTAGCCCTGAGCAGTATACTGCCATCACCCAGACTGATGCTGCAGTACTATCAACAGATATTTGACTGCAACATTGGCTTACGTGTTGTGTGCCATTCTCAGGGGATCCAGTATCTTTCTGCTTGGGATAACATGATGGACAGACCTCTGTGCCCTGTCAGAGATGCCCTAAATCTATCAGCCCTGGGTTTCCAGGTACAGGGTAAGTGTCTTGCCACCCCTATAGTGCCTTATTAGGCAGTGTTCCAAATCAAATTACGACTGTAACAGCTAGACATGTATGCAATCTGAGGGTCATGCTGCTGAGCAGTAGACATCTAACTGTCAAGATGCAATCACTCAAAGCACTCCTCAGAGTAAAGGACATTGACATTTGTGATGTAACAGAGAGGTGGTTCACAGCAGCAGACAGCAGCCCTCCATTAACAGGCTATGATGCATTCCACAGCTGTCAGCGTCAAAACATGGACCACACCTCCACAGGTGGTGTTGTCCCCATATTCATAATGGATATGCACACCACCAGACTAGTATCCCAGCATAATGCATCAGAGGTACTTCTGGTAAAACTGACTTTGGGGAATAGTGCAATCCATACCATAGCCTGCTATTGGTCCCCAGCTATGTCCCTAGACTGTCAATGCACATTCCTCAACACCCTGGCATCTATAAGCACCAGTACACTGGCCCAACGCTTCATGGAATTCATGAGTTCTGATGCCCTGGATCGGCTCATACTGACCCTCAGTAGAGGATGCAACAACCTTGACCTGTGCTGATTACTTACATATGGGACTGTTGCTCAACCACAGTTGTCAATCCCTCCCTGGTCAGGTCCAAACATGATGTAATCAACATGGAGCTCAACATCTTACCCACACCCCCCACAAAGGTAACCACATTGCAAAACCTCTCCAATGCTGACACTGCAGTCATAAAAACAGGGGTGAATGACTTCACTGCACCCATGCCAATGGGAAATAGCTGCATGACTGTCACATCATACACATATGCACTGCACAAACATGTACATGGATGCATTGTACTAACCATAGCCAACAGAACACAGACACAGTCCTCCAAACACTGGAAGCCAATGTGATGGTCCCCTCCCATTACTAAAGTGTACAGCAGAAGGAGGACATTGTTGCAGAAAAAGGTGGTGTTGCAAGACTGATGAACCCCCTTATTAGCCTCAAACACAACTTGGGATCCCTCATGGTATCACCTACAGGCAGGTATGAAGGCAGAATTGCAGCAGACACTGACGACAGTCACCAAAGCCTTTGATAGTTATATCAACAATCTCCACAGCAATAACCACAAGTGCTGTGAGTTACTGTACAATGCTAATTCCTATCCTGAGACAACAGATATTGGCCACAGTCTTGCCAACACATTCAGTGCCAGCTTTACCCCTCTCTCCCCCCAAGGGGACAATCACAATGACAGATGAATGTCAGGCATCCAGTATTACTGCAGGCCAGGTTAGACCTGCATTGTCCACAGGCAAGGATACAGCTTCCATGGGACCCCAACATATCTGTGGCTGTGTTCTGCATGACATACAAAGAGATCTGGCACAACATATGTGTGCTCTGGTCAGTCACAGCCTCACCTCAGGCTTTGTACTTCCAAAAATGGCACACTGCTACAGTCATCCCTCTCCATAAAGGGGTAGCATCTACAGACCCTGGGGATTATTGGGCCCTTAGCCTGACAAGTCTACTATGTATGGGTATGAGTGCATCATCAGGGACCTGATTGACCAAGATATGGGTGATCTCCTAACTCTGGACCCCACACAGTTTGGCTTTATGAATGGAAGATCATGCCTGCTCAACCTGGTTGATGTCTTTCAGTGAGTCACCAGGGCTGCGTATGACAGTAAGGCACTGCATACAGCCTATCTCAATCTGGCCAAGGCTTCTGATACCATTCCTCAGTCAGGGATTATTGATAAACCCAACAAACTAGGCATCAACCCCTATATCAGTAGGTGGTTTTCAAATTGGTTCACAGAACACACAGTGTGACAGTGGCAAATTCCAAGTCAGACTGGCAAGCAGTCATGAGTGGAGTCCCACAGAGACCAGTACTGGATAGTGTCCTGTCCAGCATCTACTTCTCAGGAGTCCAGCCCAACACAGAGGAACTCTGGCTGACCAAGTTTACAGAGGACTGTAAGCTGGGAGCTATCATGAACTCCACAAGTGATTTAGACATCCTACAGAAAGGCCTCACTGAGACCAATGAGTGGTGTGGAAACCATGGCCAACAGCTTAACACCACACAATGCATCATCATCCCCTTTGTTAAAACACTCAATTCCCAGTAAGTTCTGCATCAATGGGAGCCCAATGAACATTGTAGGCATTAAAAGAGATTTGGGGACACAGGCTGACAGCAACTTCTCCTTCAAGCACCACATTGCTGTGGTCAGGAAGTTCTTATATATGGCACATTGCATTACCAAGGGTTTTGCATCCAGGAAGACAGAGGTAATGATCTCTGTCTACTATTCCCTCATTAAACCACTCCCCAAGTATTATATCCCATTTGCCATGTACCTGACTACACACCTGCTACAGCTGGAGAAGCCACAGAAGCACCTCACAAAGGGGTTCCTAGGCATTAAACACACATTCTACACAGACAGACTCAAAAAACCCAAGTTATTTTTTGTGTCATATCACCTAATTAGCAGCTATCTGTGCTTGACTTACAAAGCCATGTCTGACAAAGCTGGTTTAGAAATGCTTCATATAAATCCATCCACACCACACACTGTAGAGACCTCTACCTCAGTACCACAATCACCACAACTTGCTGGTGGGACAGATCCCTTACCAAGAAACTGCACATGCCCTGGAATACACTTCCCATACACATCAGGCAAAGCACATAGCTAACCCTGTTCCAGAGACATTGTGATGAGTGGATGGGTAATAGTTCAACCCAAGGATCACTGCAGTGTCTATACTTGATACAGGCACTGGAATGTAACATCAGGTGGCACAAGGCAGGGCCCGTCTATGTGCTAGTCTTGTTAAGGCTCCTGGGCCATTACCTACTACTCACCTGTTAACCTATAAAGGGAATGACATCAGCAGGACTGATAAAGTAGTGTAGTGGGTGTTAAATTTATCAAAATATTTTGTCCTACAAACAGACATGCATACACACACTTGCCAGATGTAAGAGTAGAGCTCCTACCTAACTAGTGACTTGTACCATAGTGTTTCACAGTTACCGCATGTGCTACAGAGCTTACTGGGGTGAGAGTTGGCCAAAGGTGCTGATATGGGGAATGACATCAGCAGGACTGATAAAATAGGGCAGTGGGTGAGAAACATATCAAAATACTTCTACTTACAAACATACATACCCACACACACATTTGCTGGATACAAGAGTAGAACCCCTGCCAAACTAGTCATTTGTACTATGGTGTTAAGCATTTATCACATACACTACTGAGCTTATAGGGCTGATAGCTAGCCAAGGTTGCTGATAAGGGACTGACATCATCTGGACTGATATGGTGGGGCACTGTGAATTGTCATGGGTGGAAATGGCATAAAACTGTTTCACCTATAAACAAACAAACACAACTCCCTCAGTCTTGCACACACAACTGTCACACATACACACACATACAAACACACACACACACGCGCAAGCGCATGCACGCACACACACACACACACACACACACACACACACACACACACACACACACACACACACACACACACACACACTTCTACATTTGCCAGGACTGAAATTAGAATTCCTACCTAACTAGTTATTTGTACTATTGTGTTATGCAGTTATCGCATGAGCCACAAAGCTTATGGGGCTGAGAGCTGACGGAAGGCACTTCTAAGATGACTGATATCTGCAGGACTGCTAGAGTAGGGAAAGGGGAAGTGTACTGGGTTTGAATGGACCCAAAAGCTTTTAGTTGTGAACACACACACACACACACACACACACACACACACACACACACACACACACACACACACACACACACACACACACTTTTACATTTGCCAGACTGAGATTAGAACTCCTACCTAACTAGTTATTTGTACTATAGTGTTATGCAGTTATCACACATGCCACAGAGCTTATGAGGCAGAGCTAACAAAAGTGACTTCTATGGTGACAGACATTTTCAGGACTGCTAAGGTGGGGCAATGGGAAGTGCACTGGGTGGGGAAGGTCTGTTCATTCCTAGATCCTGGTGACATTTCCCTAAGTGTATGAGCATGCCCAGTGTGTCCTTCTATAGTACATGTGGGTCTCCATTCTAGGAATTATTGTACTCCAGTCTGGTTTGTTTTGTGCTACAGCCATACCTCTCAACCTGTTGGTGCAGGATATCTGGAGATAGCCTATCAAAATGTTGGGACAATGAGCCATACAATGATTGTGACAATTTCTCTCAGTAATATATGGGTTGCTAGGGTTACAAGGCTTGTTTTAGCAGACATCTGTCATATATGCCATTTGACACTGTCATGTATTGTTTCAGTACCTCGTGACATACCTCCTCAGATCATCACAGTGACTTACCAGAGGAATACAGGAAGGATGATGCACACACAAGGTTTTTTGGCCAAATGCTATGCATTCTTGCACAAACCAGCCTGTTGAGAGGTCTGCCTACAAGCAATTGACTGCTGTGCTGTGGAAATGGTCCAGCACCTTGGTGATATATTACAATAGTGGAATCTCTGTGCATTTATGTTCTGGCCTGGTCTGATTTCCAGTCCACAGTTGGGTAATATAAGTCAGACAGGATCAGGGTGACAGGCAGACTCCAGATAGATTTGTAGGGGATAGGATATGTGGGGGTTGTGTATCCTGGGCAGATATGTTTGCCTGTAGCTGCCAGTACTTTGCATTGGGCTCTCCTCAATGGTTGACTGCACTTGGAGGGTCTTGTGTGTGTCAGACTGTTTGACCAGCTTAAAGATGTGTGGTTGTCACACATATATGTATGGTCCACCTCATTTTGCTTGGATGGCCACATGTTGAGATAAGGATGTTACATAGGATGAATGATCAGGGAGGGGTGTGTTACTCCCCATGGCTGTGGCCCAGGGTTCTGTGGGTGCAGACATGTCACCACCTTCCAGGGTTAGGCCTGCCTGCAGTGAGTGCATTCCCATGTATCACAGAATGTCCACATCCATGACTCATCTATCTTGTTGGTTACCCAAACAAGTGTGGTTTTCCAGCAGAAGTGTTTTTCAAGTCACTCAGGGTTGAAGTCAGATATTACTGACAGTTGACATTGCAGTTTCAGACTTCGTACCCATCAGACATTCCATGCTACTACAAATCATTCCATCAACTTTATAACATTATTAGAGCAGTATTTCACAGGTGTCCTTCTCTTTGTACCTTCATCACCCCATTATTCATGGCTTTGTCCTGATTTCTGGCTCCCTGAGGCTGGCAGGTTTGCTACTAGCAGTTGTCAGCATGGACTTTCTTTGCATTTTGTGGACTGTGTTATGTTGGTGTTATGGACCCCATGATACACCCTAAAGGGCACTGTGGGTGAGGCATAGTCATTTGCCAGAGGTCTGTAGGCCAGGTGTGACAGATGCAGGCCATCTTGCAGCAGGGCAGTGCATTCTGATGATCATATGTTTCCAGGCTGCCGGCAGGAGACACCCCTGGGATGGCAACAGTAAGTTGACTGTGGGTGTTACTGACAACTGCTTTCTGTTACTATTGTGCCATCATTCTGGGTGACTGGATGCTGCTTAAGTCTAGGAACATGTTACTGCATTTCTGTGGGACTATGAGGGGGTGACACGAATGTACATGATACACATCTGCACAGATTGTGCTGATATTTGCTTAACATTTTGCTCCCATGTAGCATAGTGGTGTGCCCTATCTATCAGACTACAGGCATTACAGTATCAACCACAGGTCAGATTGTTCTAGCATAGACATTTGTAGTTTCAGACTTCTTACATTTCAAAGCCATACTGCCACTGCCAGACCTGCTGTGATGTCACTGTGTAAAGGTCTATAGATGGGGATTTCATGGATATTGCCATGTGGGGGCCTTTGCTAGGCATTTCTGTATGGTTGTCTACAGCTGATCTGCTGTGTGGGGTTGGTGGTAGGTATGGGACCCCCACTTTGACATCCATGCATGTGACCTATGACCCCCCAGTTATTTGGCTCACCACATATACTGCAGTGGTATTTGCCAGCTAGGGTGGTACTTCATGGTGTGGGTAGGGCAGTACTGGTGATACACATCCTGCTGTCCCACAGAGCTCTCAGTTGTTTGCTGCTATCCCAGTTAGCCACCCCATTCCCTTACATGCTTGATCAATACCATAGATATGTTATCAGAAAATTCCACTCCATTAGTTTATTTTGTTACAGAGACTGGTTTGCCTTGTGCCTGCAACTGTTGTGAGGGTGGTGCTTGAGGGCTGACTACGTTGGATGCATGCAATACACTGCCTATATATGGTCAAGTATAGGTGGTGTGATGTTTGGCATCCATTTTACTGTGTGTGTGTGAGTCAGACAGAGAGAGAGAGAGAGAGAGAGAGAGAGATCAGTCCCTGGGGCCCTACATTGTCATTGTATGTGGTATTTGTTGTCTCTTTGCCAAGGCCAGGGCATACTGGCCACACCTGCATCTGCCTACAGCGGCAGGTTCAGGATGTTCTTCCTCAGAGGCACTCTGTGCCTGTGGAGGCCTTGGCAATGGTGGGGGGCTGTGTGGCCCGTCCCTATTTTGTTCCTGCTGCAGCTGTTTCTGCAGGATCATACTGTGTAGCATGGCACATGCTATGACCATGTGTGCACATGTGGCTGAAGAGTACTGCAAGTCTCCACCGGATATGTCAAGGCAGCGGAACTGTGACTTCAGCATCCCAAACACACTCTCTGTAATTATCCTGGTTTGTGCGTGTGCCTCATTATGGCATTCTTGTGTGGGTGTGTGCACATTTCTGATGGGTGTTATCATCCACAGCTCCAGTGCGTAGCCAGCATCCCCCACTAAATGGCCATACGGGATGTCCCTAATGAAAAACAGCAAAAGCACAAGCAAATATTCAAAAAACACCAAAAACAAAAAGCAGTGAAGTAATAGGATGAAAAAGATAATCCATTTTTATATAAAGCAATACATACTCATTACATACTTTTATAAAATACTTAGTTTAGAGGCTGTGCAGAAAGTGATGGGTGAAGGACCTCGTACTATGTTTCTGTTGTGTCTATTGGAGTTTAGTTTGACACATAATTATTTTATATGGAAGAAGGACTTCTTTCTACAAGTTAAGGGGACTGCTATGGGTGCAGCTTTTGCACCTACCTATGCAGTAATATACATGGGTGAATTTGAAAAAGACTTTATGTTTCAAAGTAATTTTTTTGTGAATAATGTTGTCTTTTATAGACGTTACATTGATGATCTTATTTTTGTTTGTAGGGGTGATGTATCTTTGTTTGAGAAATTTATGGAACATCTGAATGATAACACACATGGGTTAAAATTTATTGCACAATATATCATTTTTGGATGTAGAATTTTATATAGGGAAGGATGACTTGATTCAACATAAACCTTTTAGGAAATCAACTGCAGTGAACAATTTCTTGCATGCAAGCAGCATGCATCAACCCCATCTGATTAAGGCATTACCTGAAGGGGAATTTAAGAGAATTTTAAGGAACACCTCGGACCCAGATTTATGGGAAGAAGCTTGTGATGAAATTTTTACCAGACTTATATCTAGAGTGTATGAGAGTACTGCACTTTTAGGCATTAAGAACAAGCTATGTAAAGTTAAAACTTTAAGAAGGGGTGGATACTATAGTGATCGTTGTCAGTTGTCGGTTGTATCTGCACAAGAAGATATATTTTTCGTATCTAGATTTTCTGATTTCTCAATTGTTGTTGAAAAAATTCTTAAAGAATTGTGGCATGTTGTTTGTGATGATATAAATGTTGGACATCTATTTCCTAGGTTTATTAGATTTTCATACAGTCGGTATAATAATTTAAAAGAACTTTTGAACAGAAAACTGGAATATTCTACTGATGCGAATGTTGTTGTGTATTGTTGTGGCCATTGTTTGGTTTGTGACAAGGTAAAAAATTTGCATGGAATGAAAATAAATGGTAAAAGGTATTTAGCATTTGAGAGGTTTGATTGCTTGTCATCTGGGGTGATATACATTTTGGGGTGTGATTGTATCACACCCTTATGGTATATCGGACAGACCACCAGGAAGATTAAGGTTCATATTTTAGAGCATTTGAGAGATATTAGGAGGGGAAGCATGGAAAGTCCTGTGGCCTCTCACTTTATCAATACACATAATGGTGATATTGAGGGTTTTTCATTTAGTGTATTGGCCAGACCACATTTCTGTGCAGGGAACTTTAAGATTGAACTAAGTAGGCTAGAATATAGAATGATTTTAGGGTATCATACATTGTACCCCAGAGGAATGAATTTAGATAGTGGCATCATAGTGTAAAAATTTCAGTAGTGGTGAAGTATTTAGGTTGTATTAGTGAAATGAATTTATATATATTCAAATGCTTTAAATGTTTATATATTTATTTATTGTATATAGTTTGATATTTAGTGAATATTTAATGAATGTTATATAATATGTGGTAAAGAATTTATGAAATTTGAATGAATTAATATGCTTTTGAATATATTTTAAATACATTTTTTTGCATTATCTTCCACACAGTTCAGCATTAAGTGTTTTATAAAAGTATGTAATGAGTATGTATTGCTTTATATAAAGTGGTTTGTTGATTGTATTTAAAGTGTAAGCATCACAAGGGTTAATGATATAATGAAATAGTAATTTAATGGATTAAATGATGTGCATATAAAAAGAGGATGCGTTTGTATGGTTATTTGTTCCACTGAAGACGAATTGCCGAGGTACCAGGACGGATGTATTAAATGGATTATCTTTTTCATACGGGATGTCCCCCCTGGCAAACCACTGATACAGCTATGAGGAATGTCAGATGTGGGAGTCATGATAGCTTCCAGGGCAGCCGGCACACACATTCATGATAATGCCCTGGGCATCGCACACAACCTGGCAGTTGATGGAGTGGAACCCCCTGCGGTTTATGTAGGCCCTACCCCAGTCACCAGGTGATACTTTGATGTGGATGTAAGTGCAGTCTATGGCACCCAGTACCTCCGGGTAGTCTATTATATGGTGGAAGAGACGCATATTGTGGGTCCTCTCCTCATGGGTGGTGGGAAATTTAATGTGCTCCTCAGTATGTGGTTGCATGGCATCCATAAACTGGTGGAGTATCCTGGATGCAGATGCCTGTGAGATCCCCATGATATCTCCAGTTGGTCTTTGGAAAGTACCTGTAGCTAGTATTGTTAGTGCTACACATACCTTGGTATCCACTGGGATGGGTTCCCCTCTGTTTGTTCTGGATGTGAGGTGAGGCCAGCACAGCTCCACAATTTGCTGTAGTATGTCACTGTCCACCCTGTAGAACTCTACTATCTCTAGATCATGTAGGCCCTGGTAGGTTATCCTGGGCCTGAACACTCTTCTCTTCCTCCTCATAAGTCTGGGGTGGTTGTCAGCATTGTCCTTTTCACCACCCTCAGCCTCTTGCACATACTGGTGTAGGAGAGCAACAGCAGCCCCTAACATTTTATTAGTTTTGTCAGGTAAATTTTTCCCATCTGTGTACACTGTTGGTGTAGAGTTTGTGGGAAAAAACAGACTGAAAGGTGTTTGCATAGTTTATAGTGGTGTGCTGCAGATGCTGCCTGTATGATTGGCTAAGTATGATACATTCCACCTGCTAGCTCTATTACTTGTATTTGAGTGCCTCTATTTTGCTATTTCCATTTTTTTTCTTCTTGTTCTACTTTCCTGTATTTTTTTTAATTTTTGTAGTTTAAATCCCAGTGCGCGCCACTCACACCCATTTAGGCGAGGTAAACAAGGCTATACAGCCTCGGACACACACCCTTGTTTATATATACACAGTGCTGCCATTTCCTGTGTTTTTTTTTTTAACACGTGGTTCGCACCGCACAAACACATTTAGCTGGAGTAAACAAAGTTATACAGCTTCAGACACACACCCTTGCTTAGCTGGGCTTAGCTAAGTGCATACCCAGGCATCAGTGCTCCAATGTGGTTACAGCAATCATGACACACCCCCTTTTCATGTTAGTTACTCCTCCTGCCTACATGATCTTGTTCTAGAACCTACATGGTTAGATGCAGGTTTTTGACTTAGAATATTTTGTGATTCAGTAAATTTCCCCTCATTTGCATACCCCACTGACTTAGCCCATAGATACTGCACTGACACAGAGTTTTTCCCCTTGACAACCACTGTCCCCTGGTATTGTTTTCATTCTGCATGCCACAGACTATAATGGTAAAATGCAGATTTTCTTTATACTTGGGTTTTCACATTTTTTTTTTGTTTTCAGCACGATTGTATTTGCATGCCGCTGTGCTATGTTTAAACGGCCGAGATCAGCCACAAAAAATATATTTTTTATTAAAATTAAACATTTCTTCATGCAAATGGCCATATATTTGGCCATTGGCATGCCTACGGATGTGTATACATGCTTTTATTTGTGCTGTCATGCTTCCGTTTTCTTTTTTGCAGAAATGTGTTCAGTTAGTAACTGAACACATTTCTGCACTAACACTGTTCCTGCACAAAGATCTGGCAGCTTCCTGAATCATTAATTCACCTTATTTGCATGATTTTCACCAGAAAATGAGTTGATTAGCATGCCACATGGTCTTCCATGCAGGAACAGTGTAGACAGGCTCGTGTACATCAGATCAGATGTTTGCTGAATCGCTCAGTGGCTGAACTCTATGCAGGAGCTGCTACACTGTTCCTGCATGGAGTTTTAGCTTTCATGAATCCCGGTGAATGATTTTTTACTGTCCTAAGTGTACTTTGTCTAGAACATTTGCATATTTACTAATTTTATTTACTATTAGTAGCCACACTGGATTGTCCTAAGTGAACTTGTCCAGCACATTGACATTGTTATTGTTATGTATATTGATTTATACACTGTTATTAGTCATACTGGAGCTTTTCTCCCCAGCCTCCACTGAAAATGGACAGACTGTCCAGTCAGACTCTCCTGGTAAACAAATGTAAAATAAAATAAAAAATAAAATATTGATTTTTTCTAGCAAATGAATGTATGCTTAGTAGCAAATTTGTATCTGGTCCTCACATCTCCATGGAAACAATCTGATATGGGCTACTAGCAAAGGAGGAGGATTACACTGGCATATATTTATATTCCACCTAAAACTGCAGTAATGAAGCTTAGGAAAATTCTGGGAGAAATAATTGTTTTTTTTAGCAAGGAATGTTACTTATAGGTGGGGATTTGAATTTAATTTGCAGCAGTAAATATGTGTCAGGGGGCCCAGAAAAGAAAGTATAACAAAGGAAGGTAGATTTTTGCAGAAATTTATGAAAATATTTGTCATGGAAGATGTGAATTTAGTAATAAGAGTTTGGAGTGAATTTATACATTATTTCCCAATACATAAAACCTGGGCTAGGTTCAACAGAATTTATATTTCACAGGAGCATGTGCATTTCTTTGAAGGTCTTGATATGCACCCAATAACTATTTCAGATCATCCTCCAATAATAACTAAAATAAAAACACAGGGTAATAAAATAAAAATGAGACACTGGCATTTTCTCACCTATCTGTTAAAAAGAGATGAATTTAAGGAATGGGTAGTATAAATTATTCAGGAGTTATTCAAGAGGATAGACATTTCTTCTGAAGATATAACAAGAGGTGGGATATGATTAAGGTGGAGTTTAAAAATAGGGTGAAAATAAAAGAAAATAAGCTATGGTTAAGAAGTAGCAAGAATTATTTAGAGGGATTGCCAAATGTTAAAATATTGTAGAATGGGGGAATCTCACAGAACAAGTAGAGGATCAACTGCAGAATGCTAAGCAGAAAATAAAGATCACCTCGATAATATGCACGAGTTTAGAATGTGTGCTATTAAGCAACTGTTTTTTGATAATAACACTAGAGCACAAAAACTTTTAGCACAGTGATTTAGACAACAGAAAGTAGAAAGGGCTGTTGCCTAGCTTAGGGCACCTATAACAAGGAAGGAAACAAGAGATCCTGTAGAAGTATTAGAAATATTTCAGAAATTATTTGAAAGTCTGTATAAAGCACAGAAATATGAAAATCAAGAAAATGTACAAATGGCCTACTTAGAGGCAATCTCTGCTTGACTTACAAAATGATGTCTGACCCAGCTCTGTTAGAAATGCTACATCTAAAGAAATCCCAGTCCTTCTGGACCACACACTCCAGAGACCTCAACCTCATTACCACAATCAACAAAACATGCTGGAGGGACGGGTTCATAACCCAGAGACTGCCCATGCTCTGGAATAGACTTCCCATACATACAAGCAGACCACCTCACTGGACCTCTTCAAGAGGAATCCTGAAGACTGGATGGGAAATAGAAAATTCACCCCAGGGATAACTCCAGTGGCTCTACTTGACAGAGGTACAGGGAACTAAGGTCGGGTGGCACAATGCCAGGGTAACCCTATGGGCTAGGCTTGTAAAGGCTCCAGGGCCATTAGCCTAGTACACACCTATGAACCTATGAACCTATAAAAATTATACAGCTTAATTTTTGTTGGAGAAGCTTTTGTATTTCCTCCTTAGCATGTGCTTCATCAAAACATTATTTTGTCCCTCCAGGGAAGAATATCTTGAAGACAGCTGGGTAATGCAGTTTGAATCTCACACCTACAGCTCAACATTCTTTGAACAGTGGACTAAATTTGCTCATCTTCTGTCTGGTGTACAATGAGTAATCATTCTCCACAAACACTCTGTTGTCTCCCACTTTTAGTACTTTGTCCTTCTGCCACAGTTTTGTCAGAATCAACCCCTTCTGCTGGTAGGACTGAATTTTTACTGTTAAAGGTCTAGTTCGATTTCCTATAGCCAGGTTTAGAGCATACACACAATGTGCCCTTTCAACTAACAACTCCTGCTGTGGAATACCAGTCCAGTTGCTTATTTGCACTTTCATAAAATTAATGCAGTCTGTTCCTTCCAGCTTCTCTGGTATAGCTGAAAATCTCAGGTTTTCTCTACGTGCTTTGTCCTCTAATTCTATTATTTTTTGAAACATCTCTTCCTGAGCAGTCTTACATTCAGCCAGCCTTTTCTTTATTTCAACCTCTGATTTTTGCAGCTTTATCATCTCATCTGAATATCCATTTAAAGCTTCTTCCATTTTTTCTAGCCTTTTGTTGTTTGTGTTGATATACTACATCAGTGTTTTATTTTAACCAGGTCTATATGCAGTTGTCTTACATCTTCCTGTAGGTTACTGGAGGTCATATTTAAAGGTTGCATTGTCTTTTGCTGAAGAGCTGCAACACTTTCCCCAGTCAGTGTTTCTTCCTCATATTTTGTAGCTGTTTTTTTGAAGGTCTTTTGTATTTCTTTATTCCTGGCATCCAAGCAGTGCACTTACTAGTCAGTTATTGAAATTTAGCCATAAATACAAGTCTACTGTCCTTCTCTGCTGAGTTTCCTTTTTCACACTGGGAGAGCTAGAAACAAGCTGTTACTCAATGTGCAGCCATCTTGGAAGTCCAACACACACACGCACACACCCTTTGAGATTTGATTTTCACACACACACACACACACACACACACACACACACACACACACACACACACACACACACACTTGGGAAAGGCTAACACAGATTTACCAGTTATGCCCCCTCTGCCCAGACTATAAGGTAGGTACTGCCACCAGAACACTCCAAAGCCAGCTACTCTAAGTCTCTTACAAGGGTACCCAATTATACTGAATAAAATTAATACTAATACAAATGATAGTGTTTGACCAATGCAGCAAGGTTTTCAGAAGCGGCCACAATGTCGCCAAATAAATATAAGTACTCTCAAAGATTAAAATATTCTCTAAAAGATAAGCCACAATGAAAAGTTTAAATATATTTAATAATAAATAATAAAATAATGTGAAAATATGAAACATCTATTTACAATAAACACCAGAGTTTCAATCACAGGAAATATAAAAAATAACACAGATGGATAGATTCATACAGATATAGAAAAACAGTACTTAACTAATCTTACTATAGTTTACTGACTGAGCTAAAGAATTATTATTCTCTGGTTGCTTACTAAAGCAAAGCAAGATGAAGTGGGTGACTGGTCTTCCTTCTTGTCAGGTTTTCATTAACAGACTGCCCTCAGACTTCTGTCTCATTTAGTATTAAAGCATAATTTCAGTGCTGGATTACAGAATGACATCACATATATCTGGTCAGCTGACTTCTAGTTCCCACACAATCCCCTTTACTATAACCTGAACCAGAATCTATCACATATGTGCCATAATATATACACACATTGAGCTTTGCTAAGATGTGTTATACCATCTGGAAACTATAAAAACATTACAAAAACTTCCACCCTTCCAGGGCAGCAATTAGTTCACCCCATAAGGACAATACAGTAGGATTCCTAGTCCAGGTTTTCACAGGCATTTTGTCTCTGGCTGCAATCAGAACTGTAAGATACAATCTTTATGGCCTAAACCAGGTAATCTAATTTCAGACTATTTTTCAAAGTTAGCTGGACTGAAATTAACCTCTTATCTTCCACTATCCTCTGTTACAATATATTAATTTCAACAGTTACAATATATTATGACATACAAATGTGTTTCCTTTCTGTCCAGCAGGACCCACTGTTGGTATATTTTTTAACACAATCAACTTTACAAATAGATTTTCCACACAAGCACCTGTAGAAATTAGTTTGATATACAAATGATATATAATTCTTTACAAAACTCCAGCTAGCTATGCTGTCATATGTTACACATCCACAGCCCTACTTCTCCTGGAATAGCTAGCAATACCTCACATAATCACATAAAGATACTGGGGCCTCTAGTAGGATTCATTTATAATGTCAAAAAGCATTGGGCATGTAGACCATTGGCAATGCAGTTCAGACAGACAGGTTATTGATAATAGATGAAGTCCTCCATTAGAAAGGTATTGGTTTTAATGGAGATTTTAGCTAATGAACTGAATCAGCTATCATATTGTGAACAATAAAGATTCCAAAATGGAGCCCAGGAACATTCTACAGTTGAGAAGGTACAAAGATGAAGTATTAAATCCTGAACAGACCCTATGTGTACCATCAGAAAAGTAAAAAGGAAACCAGTCATGAAGCATAGCAGAGACACCATAACAACAGTGCAGATGCTGAGATTAGATGCTATGGTTCACTGTGTCAAATGCTGCAGAGAGATCCAGGAAGACCAACACTATATTGTGCTGCTGGTCTTTTTACATCAGGGGGTCATTAACTTCTTTTATATGAACAGTTTTCAGTACTGCGGTGAGCCCAAAAGCCTAACTAGAAAGGATGCATAAGTCCACTATCTTTAAGGTAGGTTAATAATTTCTTATAGCCAGCTTTTTTAATAGCCTTCCACAAAAATGGGATGTTACAGACTGATGGTAGTTGTTTAAATTGCTCATTCTAAAGATTGTTTCTTGAGGGTTGGAAATTCCAGAGCATCTTTCAAGGATTTTCCCCCCTCCCCAAAGTTCTGCGACCCTGGAGTTGAGATATATATATATATATATATATATATATATATATATATATATATATATATATATATATATATATATAGCTAGAGGTGTGTGGGGGGCACAGGCCCCCACAATGGGGGGTGTGGGGGGTGAAGCCCCCCCACCTATATCTGTTAAAAATGTTTATTTTTTGTTGTATTTCCATGTGTGCCCCCCACACCCCCCCATCTATATATATCAACTCCAGGGTTGCACAACTTTGGGGAGGGGGGCAAATCCCTGTTAAGAGCCTTGAGTCCTGGTTGTCAACCAAATGAGCCATTGACCAAATGAGTTTCGACCATATGAACTGTCGACCATATGAAGTAGACCCATATATATATATATATATATATATATATATATATATATATATATATATATCTATATATATATATATATGGGTCTACTTCACATGACTGACATTTCATTTGACTGACTTTCATTTGACCAAGACCAAATATACCTAATTTTCAAAATACTGAAAACTCACTTGACTGAAACTCATAATACGGAAACCTTACAATGATAAATTTCAGAATACTAACTTGTAAACCATAGACATGCACACTTATAACACCAATGACTAAGTCTTTCCAGAACTTAAAAACTACTTACATACCCTCTTAACAGAAACCAGATAACGGAAAATAGTAACAGAAGATCTAGCCACGATGTATTCCAATGAAGAATCTCGAACACCAACTTGAATTAAAAGTCAATTTTAATGTTGTACAAAAGTAAAGATGAGCGCTTTCGCGTAGTGCAACCTACGCTTCATCAGATAATTTCAAACCAAATACATTATGCTTAAATACATATATGCACGGGAAAATGCTCCAATACTTATTTCAATTTAACAATTAACAATTAAAATAGATAATGCTAGTAACTAAAAACTAGAAACCAGATAATATAAATATAATATAAAACCAAACTAGGTGGTAGGCTACGCCCACCCCACACACCCCCTAACTATATATACTAACTCCAGGATCGCACCACAGTGGGGAAAAGGGCATATACATTTTATTTACCTTACAGTAGTCTACATGCTGCCACTACTTCTGGGAATGCACAAAACATAGGCCATATTACTTGAGATTCTTCACATAAAAATGTAAACAGACATACCCACATTTAGAAACACTACAACACTACTTTCTACATGACTATCAGTATTCTGACAATCCGCACTATAAGTTACAGTTGTTGTGTTTTTCAGTTTTCCTAGTTAGGGGTCGCCACAGCAGAACTCAGGTACGCTAATGATTGGCAGTTGATTTTTACGTGCTGAGTTGCCAGCCCTGACACACAACCTTCAATGAAAGTACACCCATTCAAGCATGTCTCCACGCAGAAGACGCTCTAGCTGGGAATCAAACCGGACAGCATCTTACTGTGCAGCGAGAACGCTACCGCAGCACCACCACCGCAGATCCGCACTATAAGTTACAGTAATTCTTTTTATCACAAGCAAGTCACAGGAAAATGGAAACCCACATCATGTCTATTGCTTACAATTCAGTATAATGAGATTCAGTCAAATGAGTTTTCAGTATTTTGAGTATTTTGAAAATTCGGTATTATGGTCTCAGTCAAATGAAATTCAGTCAAATGAAATTTCAGTCATATGAAGTAGACCAATATATATATATATATATATATATATATATATATACATATATATATATATATATATATATATATATATATATATATATATATATATATATATATATATATATATATATATATATATATATATATATATATATATAGATAGATATATAGATAGATATATAGATAGATATAGATATATAGATATTAAAATTCAAACACACACACACACACACACACACACACACACACATATATATATATATATATATATATATATATATATATATATATATATATATATAAAAGCTTAAAAAAGCCTTTTTATACATGAATTTAAACAAATTTAAATAATACATTTTAAATCCATCCATAACGCTTTTCTCATTTTGCACATGGAGTCAGGGTGTCACTTCATAAGTGACAATCATCTAGAGCCAAGGTTTAAACCAAACCACATCAAACCCATTACCTAACTATTAATGCTAACTTTCTCATTAGTACCTGGACTTTCTGTTGTGTTCAGTTTCAGTTGCCACAACAATTCCTTCTTCTCAAGATATGTTTTCCAATTCCCTCCTCTCACATTCTGAGGGAACGTTTCCAAAATAAAAACAAAAACGTTTTACAATTCTCACAATACTTAGTATGTTTATATAGGGAATTTATCTCACCTTTTTTTGTAATTGAATAAACATGTTCATAAATTCTTGCCTGTATTGCTCTTTCTGTCTTTTTAATGTAGAAAGCCTCATAGGACAAACACTGCACAACATAAACCATCTTTTTTGTATTACAATTATATATTCCTTTACATTCTATAACTTTCAGGTAATTTGAAATAACTGTATTTTTCCTTTGAAAATACATCATCATAGTGCACACAAATCCACATTTAAACACCCCCCATTATTTTCCTCATTCTTCATATTATTACTTTCCATTATAAACTTTAAATTCCTTCCCCTCTTATAAACAAATTTAGGTTCAACTCCAATTCTATCCAATAAATTAAAAGCACCAAACATTAAACTTCAATTCCTCATAATAATAATATTTTTTATTATCTTGTTAATACCATTATAAGTCTTCAAATCATCATTCTTTTTGGGCTACTATAAATGTATCACTTACCTTTCAAAACTGGACATAACCTTTCATCTCTAGCCTTAGAGACATCCTTGGCCAGCCCATTTATAAATCCCATTGGACAGCCCTTTTATCTAGATAATCCTCTCAGTTTTTTCCACCCTGATTTCAAAATCCCTTTCTTCAGATGTCATCCAGGACAACCTCACAAACTAACCCTTCACCAAGTTCTTCTTTTGCCACAAAGGGTGCATGCTCAAAAAATGCAAATAACTGTTTGAACAGGCAGCCTTCCTATAAGTATTAGATGTGAAAATTGTTTTAGCGTAGTCCTTACTAAGTATAAAATCCAAATAATTAATATTTGTATTATCATAAATCATAATGAATAAAAAAAAACTAATTTGTTATATTAATACATTGATAAAATTCCAAAAGTTGATCAATTGTTCCTTTCTATACAATTAATATATAACTCAAAAACTGAAAATAAAAAAATAATTAAATCATTATAAAAATTACTAAAAATGTACTTATTCTCCCAATACCATAAGATAGTATTTGCAAAAATTGGAGCAGCTGCTGCTTCCTTTGCCACTCCTTTCCTTTGCTTGTAATAATCCTCTTCACGATATAGCAAATTATTAGTACTATCTCCATCAGTTCTACCACAAAATTGACCAATTCTTGGTCAAAACTAGTCCCAGTACAAAATGCCTCATGGAACCACTCAAGTCTGTGCTCATGCTCTATAGTTACAAAAATCAGATATTCTTGGAAACCACTTTTTACCAGTTCATAAAGACAATGCCATAAATCCTTAAGAACATATTTCTTATCATAATCATAAAAAAAAAAAAAAAAAAAAAAAAAAAAAACTTTTTAATATATTGTCAACCAACTTTGCCAAGGGATCAGTCTTTGATCCCCCTGAAGCCACAATAGGTTTTAATGGGTTGTACAAAAAACACTTGTTCCAAAATGGAAAACCAGGAATTCTCCACAAAAAGCACATAGAGCACTGCTGCCGCTGCCAAACTTTCTTTATTGATACATTCTGGTACCTCGGCCCCAGCAACCTTCAGTGGAATAACCCCATACAAATCAGGCAGCATTTTATATTCCATCCTCACAATTAATTAAGCAATAAATTCATTAATCAATTAAAACAAGTTAATTACACTTTGTTCAAGCAAACTTCATTATGAAACAGAGATGTGCCCCCCACACACTAACACATTACAATTAACATAAGTGCAAAAAGTGAACTGTAAACCCTATTTTTATACATAAAAAACATCTGATAGTGAATTACCAAAAATATACAACAATCATTTCTTTAATAATATCTGAATATTTTGTCATTTTATTAACTTTTTTTAGATTTTACACTATCTAAACATACACATTTCTCAAAAACTTGATTAGGACTGTCCTGAGCCCTATTAAAGTGCTATATAACAATTAATTTTTTTTTTTATATGTATATCCCCAGGATTTACTAATCTTCCATGTAAGACTAGATTAGTCTTACATGGAATCGCCAGTCTAAGAGTATGACGGCAGCGCCCCATGCATATTAATGAGGGCGCGCTGCCTCAACTCTAAAGCTTACACGGGGTGTGGACGAGTGTAGGAGGCATGTCGGACTGCCGAGCAGTCCAAAAATCCACGCCCCTGCAATGACAAAACTCGAGAAATGTCGAGTTACATGAGCGAGTCCGCTCACATGTGTTCATTGTAACACTACACTCTCCCATATGTTAAACCTTGTACAAATTTAAAAATTAAAAGAAATTTATTTTTTTTTGTTTTATTTCCGATATAGCTGCCCGTATTTGCATGTGTTTGCACGCGATTGCCCATTGCTTAGCTACAGTTAGCAGCTTAGACACTGAAGTACTAATCTTCCATGTAAGACTAGATTAGTCTTACATGGAATCGCCAGTCTAAGAGTATGACGGCAGCGCCCCATGCATATTAATGAGGGCGCGCTGCCTCAACTCTAAAGCTTACACGGAGTGTGGACGAGTGTAGGAGGCATGTCGGACTGCCGAGCAGTCCAAAAATCCACGCCCCTGCAATGACAAAACTCGAGAAATGTCGAGTTACATGAGCGAGTCCGCTCACATGTGTTCATTGTAACACTACACTCTCCCATATGTTAAACCTTGTACAAATTTAAAAATTAAAAGAAATTTATTTTTTTTTGTTTTATTTCCGATATAGCTGCCAGTATTTGCATGTGTTTGCACGCGATTGCCCATTGCTTAGCTACAGTTAGCAGCTTAGACACTGAAGAGGATAATAAGAAAAATATATGCAAATTAGGCAAAATAGCGACAGCATAGTGGTAAGAGCCTTCGCACAAAGAGGAGGCCTTCCCAGTTCGAGTCCCACTACTGCACGTTACATTTTCTGTTGAAAATCTGTATACAAAAATATTTCCTGACATTTATCATGTATAAGTTTTGTAAAAAGCATTCAAATGTTATATGTAGTAGTGAACGAATTATATATATATGAAGGTAAAATGGTTATGCATTCTGACACGAGTAACTTATTTTAAGCAATATAAAGCACTGCTAAGCACATTTTAGCAGTATTTAGCATATTTAAAACCAATTGCTTGTAGCTGAGCACCACGTTAACAAGTGCAATGTCTTTGTGTGCAGCTGCACACCATGCCAACCAGCGCAACTACAACGTCGGGCAACGTCGGGTAATGTCAAGCAACGCTGGGCAAAGTTGAGCAAAGTCGGCTAAACATGGCCACACCTCCTTTACTGTACCTTAACCATTCAGGTCTGGCCAGTAGGAAAATAAAAAGCAGTGACAGGGCTTGAACTCGGGATACTGTGCACTATAGTCACAGTACATAACCACTAAGCCATGACAGCATTTCATAACCGTGCACTTTCAAAAGACACATATCTATCAAAGGAATATTAAATATTGCCAACATCAGCTAAGTAGGTGTGCCTACAGCTGAGTTTTTTCAAAACTGGCCAATCACAAATAAGTGCAGGAAATGAGGCATATTTAAGCTCCACAGGTGGGAATGCTTGCCATAATTGGTTGTAGCTCCCTTCTGCAGTCAGCATGGCCGGTGTTGGAGAAGGCAGTCGATTTCGAGTGCAACACTGGGGCATTGAGGAGTCCGAAGTAATGGTTTAGCTCCTTGTTCACAATCATGAGGAAAGACTCCTGCAGGGCCAGTACCAGGGCACCCAATATAAAATGGAGGCCTGGAACAGTCTTGCTCGTGATTTCACCAGTGCCACTGGCATTCCTCAGACTGGTGAGCAGATCAGGCACCATTATTCTGACCTGAAACGACGTAAGGAGGATCAACTGGACCAGTGGATCCAGGAGTCCCGTGCGATGCCTAATGCCCCAGTACTGAGTAAGTGGCCATTGTATTAAGTAGTTAAGAATTGCTATGCTTGTCTATACTATGGATAGGTATGTCTCAATATCACTGCATTTACTTCACAGCTGCAGGTGTCCGGGCTATGAATCAGCAAGTCCATGAAGATCGGTTGCAAAGGTTGCATCATCAGGCAGGTTAGTAATTATTCTGCATGTACTGTTATATAAAATAAATGAGAGAGCCTTCAAAAAGTGTTTTAACCCAATAAATAAAGATGTAATAATCCTTTAAGAAATGTATAATTCCTGGAGTGCGTCTGTTTCATTTCCTTTGATATGTTGTTGTACTGTTGCATTTTACAAATAGTACTGTTGTATTAAGCAGTGTTAACCCACACTTGGGTAGGCCCATATAACGTGGATGAAGGGAGTGCCAATAGCTTTTATGCATATTTACAGCCCTCAACTGTTGGTTCATGCCCAGCATGTACAGGTTAATCTGGCACATGAGTAGCTTGGTATTGTGTTCCCCAGAAATGTCAGTGTGCTGCCAGAAATGTAGGGAGCTGTTAACATATAACTGATGCTTTCACCTGAACATATCTAGATAATTATATGAAAGTAGAGCTGTCAGTGTTCCATCTTAGTAGTAGTGTGTGTGAGCAACTCTCAAAATATGTAGCAGTAACATCTGCATCTTGGACAGTTTGTATGTAAGATACAGCTCATGTATATAATGATCTAGCAAAATCCAATTGCACAATATAAGGACATTTGGTAGTGTAATAATACATGTAAGGGACATATAACTGCAGTTAACAGGAATGTAGTGAAAATTAGAAGGATATATAACTTGTTAATTGAGCTATCCTTTTCCACCCTACTGTATGTGCATAAAAATGCAATTCCACACCTCAGTCAGTATGTCTAATCTCAAAACATTTGTTGGGACATATGTCCTATTGATTTATAAATATTTGCATTTATTTCTATGCATGTGCCCTGCTAAAATACCACAATATTGGTGGCCTGTTGCCATCAATTCAACCTGCATGCTGTTGTAATGTCCACTATTGTTATATATATGCATGTGTTATGCTTGCTTTTCAACTGTTGAAAATCTGGTGTGTTAGGTTAATGGGAATACTTCTGCATGCTGTTATAACTAATTGGGAATGCTGTTGACTGTTACTAACCCATATCTTTATCAAACCCTCCAAAACATAGTTCGTTTGGGAAGGCCGGTCCCAGCGGACCCACCTGTCCCACCTCAGCTGGCCATGGCACCTGGCACCAGCAGCTCCGGTGCCCAGCCTGGGACCTCCTCCTCCATTGGCCCTGTGCCACCTTCGGGTGGAAGTGCTGCAGGGGATGGGGCTTGGCCCCCCGTGCAAGCGTGGGCGGAGAAGGGCCACCTATCACCCTTCAAACGGTCCGGGCTGTGGTGCGTAGAGAGATTGAACGTTCTGTTGCAGAACCTGTACGCCAGCTTGAGGCATGAGTGGCACATCTCCCGGGTCAGCCGGCCCCTCCTACACAGCCCCCAGCACAGCCACCCTCAGGGCTGTGAAGGTGCAGTGATGACTGCCCATGGGTGGGGACCTCAGTCCCACTGTTTCCATCTGTGGGCTCATGGGCTTGCGATTTCCAAACATCCCTCCCCGTCAAAGGTGTTCACCCACCACGTGTCATATACCGCCCCTGTATGCATCTTGTTTGTCTTGTCTGTTTACCTCCCCAACATACCTCCCCAAATATACCTACTTTCCCTACCCCACATTCCACTCTCACCTGAAAAAAAAAGGGCAATCCGTTTCCAAAAAAAAATTACGGCCCATAAATAGCTGCTCATTTTGCACACATGTCCAATGGACACATAAAATGTAATTATTACAAAATACTTTGTTGTCCTCACCCCTCTCTCAGGGGTTGAAAGTTTCATGTCTACCTCCAAATTTATTCCATACGCACAGCTGTTGCTGTTAAAGAAATGGGCAGCTATGGACCTTCCCTACACCTGTCCTGCACATCCCGAGCTACTTTCCATACTGTCTTTCCCTCTTTGTGCCCCTTTTTCACCACTTTCCTATCTCCTCATTTTTCTTTTCTTTCAAAGAAATGAGCATGGGGATAGCGGGAGTAAGCACTATTAAGCAGGTTTGCGCGAGTGTGCACTTGTTTGCACTTAGCTAAGTCTTGCTAAGCATTGCGTAAACCCGCACAAACCCACTTACAACTGCTTAAAAGTGCCTTAGTCACTCTGTATGTAAAGGCCCTTGTTCTGCTCAGGAGCAAAATAAAACACCTCTGTCAGTCTCGAACCCCAGACCTTGTACACACTACACAACATGAAGTACCACTAAGCCATGGTAGCTATACAACAAGTTGGTGCTGAAATAAATATATCAGGCATCAGAATGAGTGAATGTAAAGGAAAAATAGGAATGTCATACCACACAACTTGTTCTGTGGATATTTGCCAACAGTTGTTGCAGAATTACATTACATGACTGTGATAAGAGAAGCAGCCATTCTAGCAGGAAATAATGTTACACCATCACTTTACAACCCCACACAGTATCACAGCAGGACAAACACTGGCATATCTGTTTAGGGCAGAGGCCATGCCTCCCAACTGTCCCTAATTTTCAGGAATGTCCCTGATTTTTACACAAATTTTAACTCTATCCCTCTGAACCCCTCCTAAAACTACTGACTTTGGCCAGAAAGGTGGTGAATTACACTTAATGAATAATGACAATAATTAAGAGTTAGACACTTCTTTTACTTCAGAAAAGGTGTATTAATTCATATGCTCTGATTCTCTCAATGTTTCAACTTAATGGCACTAATATTTTAAAGGTGCCCCTGACTTTTTCTTTACTTTTCCCTGAGTCTGTTCAAATATGTACCTGAGTGTTTGAGAGGTCTGGCAGAGGCAGAAACACAGAGGCATATCAGCCTTTCTGCTGTTACACACTGTGCAAATAGCTTTGGAAGGAGTTTCGGAAGCATACCCTTATGTAGGAATACAACACTGAAATACGAATGGATGTAGCCATGTACTGGTAGCAACCAACTGTAACAATGCCATTGCTCTATTGCTGAAAAGACCTGTGTGGTGCACAGACAAAAAATAACAGGCTATTCTCTGGCTACCATGTGGATAGGTCCACAGTTGGAAGTTACGCAGACAGACTACTTGCCTTGATAAACTAACATGTACATAGCAACCCTGTAAGTCCAGCAAGATAAAATCCACACAATAATACATATGCTCTCTGTACTTCTGCCACCCTACCCAAATGTAGAATATACCTGTGTGTGCAGGGCCTACCAAGGATGTAGGCAAGCATACTCACAGTACTAAAATGTGTCCAGTTTTTCTGAGCAGCTTGTGCTTATGTCAACACTAAAAAAGCACAAACTGTTTAGAACTGAGTAAATGAATATTCACAGTATAGCAGTTCACAAACAATTCTTGTGCCAAAGGAATACATCTTAATAACTAGCTTTGTATGGCAGTTAATTGTAAAAGTTGAAAAGAAAGTACATCTTTCCATGTAGCATTTTGAGGGGTGAGTACATTTCTACACTGACAAGTGGGTACTGGAAGCAGCAACATTAGGTCTGAGTACAAAATGTAAATCTCTGGCTAGACCCCAGGCTTCTGATATAAGAACTATACCAACCTTCTGTCTTGAACAATGATGTCCACAGCAAACAAGGATGATCTCCATCTTGGAAAGCTGAAAGGGCCATGCCTGCCTGAGTTAGCAATTTATAGTACTGGGTTGCTATGACAGTGATTACTGCAATTACTACACAGCAGGCTGCATGCAATTAGCAAATGGTGGTCACGAATTGGTGCAGAGGCCATCACATGCTCATGTGCAAATACCTACAAAAGCGGGCTGCAATCTCTGCCAACAAACGCAATCACTCTATTGCAGAGACTGACAGAGAGACAGAGAGAGAAAGACAGAGAAAAGGAAAAAGAAAAATAAATATTACCAAATCATACAAAGGAAAGGTATGTGACACATATGTATTTACTGGCATTTAGTAGATGTTACTGAAGAATAGTCTACATAATGTGAACCATTCATATGTGGCAGCAGTACTTATTTATGCACAGATAGTCTGCTTAACTACTGCTATGGACAATACAATATGTACCTGTGGGCAGTGGGATATACCTGTGAAATGTGTAGCTCAGCATTAAATGTCAAAGATCTGATCCATGTTATCTGTGTTCTGTACAGTAGTGTGGCCAATGGCTGCTGGGGGGATTAGCGCTGACATTATATAAACATGGGTGTGACAGAACAACATATACATGATAGTCATATTAAAGTGTAGCTTAGCATGGCAACTGCTGTAGCAGTCTAGTATGCTTATCTAGCATTTGTAGCCATATATACCCCCCTAATGTTAGTCTGTGTTCATATGTGACACCTGTTTGTGTTGCAGCAAGGCCCAACAGTTCAGCTGTGAGGTCCAGGGACTTACAACAGTGTGGACCTTGTGTGTGTATGCCACACACATACGGAGAAATATATATGTCATATATATTCACATCTGTATATGTGCATAGAGCAGGGGACATATTGCAACTGTTTGTGAAGGGTGGAGATATATATGTTGGTGAAGGTTAGTATGCACATATTTGTATGTAGGTTTTAGTGTGTGACAAACAAGACAGCATACAGTGCTGGTATATGACATGTGGTGGTTAAACACTGTGTGTGGTTTGTTCAGTTTGCAGTGTTGAAGCCAGTGAGGCCTGCTAAAGCTACCTGGACTGTGAACACCTTCAATGCATTCATCCCAAGACTGTGCAATTTTATTACATTACTGTACACCTCCCATCCTTTGTATAATTGATATTCTTACTATGAAAGGTGAAATGTATATGTGCCTACATATACATGTATATGTACACCAATGGATATATATATATATATATATATATATATACACATATATATATATATATATATATATATATATAGTTATATATACTCATACACACCTACATCTACTTGTTGCAATAGATTCTCTGTACTGTTGACTGACTGTGATGGTCAATGTGTTTGTGAATACGTCAAAGATATGTATCTGTGGGATAGCTTAGTGGGAAACTGTTTATGTCATGGTATTATGGGTCCTTGCTTTGATCCTAGCAAAAGCTGTGTATTCTGTTGCTAGGCAGAAAAAGTACTAGTGCATACAGTATGATTAAGTCCCTTGGTTTTAACTAGGGTGTGTCATTGGAGGTTAAAGCGCTACATTTATGATAATTTATTGGTACTGATGTTGAATCCAAATCCTGTGTGTACTGTAGTACTACTTGAAGCTCTGGGCCTGTACAGCAAAGTATGGTGTATGTCCACATTGCTTGCATCCACTGTTTTGTGTGGTCCCTGTATTCATCACAGATTACGTTTCTCAAGATTAAGGTTGTGTAAGTACTGACACACAGCACTGTATAGTACACACTGAAAGCTTATCTGGGTTGTCATACCTTTGTGTCCTGAAAATATTTCTGATGTGTGTGTGGGTATGTCTGTAACATGTTCTTTGACATATGTGTGTGGTAAAACATATAACTGCGTATCTAGCAACATTCATAGTGTACTATAGCAGTATGCGACCTATATTCCCAATTGTGCACATATTTTGACCACGGGTTTGCCATTAACAAGTTGTGTGGTTTAATAGTAATACATTTACTGGACCTTACGCTCATTGTGATGGATGATATATTTCTTTACATATCAGCTTGATGTATATCTGCTGTGGCTAGGTGGTTCATCGTGTTGCATACAGTGTGCCAGGTACTCTTGTATAGTCTTATATAGTGATTTTATTTTGTTGTTGTGCAGAACATGGTTCATTAGATAGAGAGTGAGCCAGGCACTTCCAAACAGTTGTGGGGTGAGCAGTGATAAGTGGCAGTTAAAGTGTTTCACTCTCGGTTAGCTAATAGGTTGCTATATATGGCAGTTCAGTGATATCTGTACTGCATAATGTTAAATGTGCCATATGACTTGCTCAGACATATTTTCATATTTATGTCTTCCAGGAATCATGGCACATTGCAGGAACCCCAGTTACAGTAGTGCTGAAGATGATATAATTACTACAGTATGATTCAGCACTACAGTCTCATGTTCTCACGAACCAGCCAGGACCAGCAGGAGCGTACTGCAATGTGGCAAGATGTTGCTCGCAGGGTAAATGAGGTAGGCCTGCATAACCGGGAATATGAGCAGGTAGGCCACCACTGCAGTGATCTTCTCAGACATGTCCATCAGCGTACTGCTGATGTGTGGAGACAACAGCTTGCAACAGGAGGTGGTGTTAATATCCATCCCCCCTCACCAGAGTGGAGGAGCTGCTCCTGAGCCTGGTGGCACCTGCCCAACAACAACAGCAGCAGACATACACCATGATGGAGGTTGGAGCCACCCAGCAAGCACACATGGAGCATGCAGGTAACATGGCATATCTGTAGACTACTGTTATTTGTATTGATAGATCATGCATATGTGAGATGTGGAGTGTGTCGTTAAAAGATGTGGAGCCTGTTGTTGTGCAATACTGATCATTTGGAACATAATCTGTAGCCCTGTGAATGTAAACTGTTGTTGTACTGTAAGATTGCAAACACACAGTAGCAATGCCACAGTTGTGGCCACTGACAAACTGTCTCATCTCTTTGTAGGTCCCCCTGCGGTGACATCAAGGCAGTGGACAGATGCTGGCAAGTGTGTTCTACATTTATTATTGTAAATAAAAAGTGCATGTCATAGTTAAGGTGTAGGCCATGTACACATGTAACATACCTACCCATAATGCATGCTGTGCATGTTTGGTGTAAGATCACGCACATCTCACTAATGTGATTAGCTGCCTCAAACACATGCAATACCCAGACCATCTCAAACAAATGTGGCTAGACTGTAGTGACCATTGGATAGGCACAGTTGATACTCAACATGCACATAACATACACATCTATGTCATACACAGAGCATTTTAACATGAACAGATAAAGGATTCCCAAAGCCTCTGTAAAGACACACTCCAGTATCCAAAATCTCATCCACACATTACACATAATATACCTGAGGGGTAGAGGCCTATCATAGGGCATTTAAACACTCTGCAACACACTACACATTCATGTCAGGGAATGCTCCTTATTTGCCTCCTTACAAACTCATGTAACCACTGGTTGTGAAATGGTGAATGTAGCCAAGGTAGTACAGTTCCGGTACAGCATGAGTAGTGCTGGTTTGAGAAACATTTGTATCCTTGAGTGACCACATGATGCTTCATGATGATGGACTATGGTACTATACCCCATCCAGTTATTGTAACCACAGTACTACACATAGCTTTCATTGCTATACACCTTAATGTTGCATGTGTGCACACATATGCACCTCTAAACAATATGCATACCAATCATTATTTGCACAACTGACACATATATGTCTTGTGATGCTATTGAGTGGCTAGGTCATATGACACACATTGGTTATGTGTAGTGTTTCAATATGCAGTTGTGTTTTAGCATGCCATGTCATGGATGACACTGGCATGTCCACAATATGATCTACACTTACCATAAGTACCATACATTGGGTATGTGGCCGAATGGTATTCCATCAATTATCCATGCACCACTGATGATGTTGTGTGAATACTCATCATGCATGTGCTAAAAATGTGTCTACAATTATTTACTAAAGACACAGAGGCTGTAATCAGCAATGGATACATATCTGACACACAGATACACATCCAGCCATGGTATGCACACCTGTTTGTTATGGTGCACAGTACATCACAGAGTTTTGAATACCTGCACAGCAATGTTGTGTCCACGTATGCATTGTGTTCCAGGGGGAGGCCCATCACCTAATAACAAAACACATGCATCAAAGCCATGTATACTGTTAGTAACAAGGACTGTCTATACTTACACTGCATGCTGTTGAGCAACACATGTCCTGCATACTGACATGTGTGATATGACTGTTTTGCTTGTGATACTGTACCCCACCATCACCTGCTATTGTGTATGTTCTGAGATTGCTGGTGTTGTGTGTGTGCCTGCTTTAGGGAAGAGTGTATTTTTGTGTGTGTGCATGTGCGCATGTGTGCATGTGCGCATGTGTGCATGTGTACATGTGTGCATGTGCGCATGTGTGCATGTGCACATGTGGTCTGACATCATGTTCAGGTCTTAAAGTGTGATTCCTGTTTTCCTCTCACAGGTGCAGAGGTGGGGCTGGTTCAGTACAGGAGGGAACCTGATGTCACTGAGACAGACAGTGATCATAAGGATAGATGTGTTGAGGCACAGGCAGATTTGTCAGGGTCTGTTGTTGGGCCACCAATTGACAGTACACAAGTCTCCACCCCATGCATGCACAACGTCATACTGCCTGTACATCCATCATCACCATTGCCCTTAACTGAGGGACAGTGTACGGTTGGCACTGGCCAGGACAGTGTGGTATCTATAGCACATGTATCAGGACACAGCAGCCATAGCCATATGTCTAGAACAGTACCATATAGGCAGATGCCCAGGGGTTCTCACCAGAGCACTGCTGGTCATCATGCCCCTGGCAGACGTGCCACCCTCTTTCTATCACACGCATGTTCCAGGCTGTCATGGAGGCATAGACATGAATGGAGTGGTACACCAGACAGGGATTAAGGGCACAGAGGGCTCATAACACCTCTGTAAATGACAGTATCCATGACCTAGCAGGTGCCATATGTAATTACACTGAGGTCATTGATAGACATTGGGGTGAGACATTGGATGTCCTCCACAATGTCATGCCCATGTGTCAGGACAATGCAGGATGGCTGAGAAGTTGATGTGGATGTATGCCAGCAACATCAGCAGCTAGAGATCACTGTGGACGTCCAGCAATTCACAGCCGCTCCCATAGTGCCAGTACCAGCCCCAGCAATGTTGGAGGTCTGTCCATAGATCATCCTAGAAGACCACGTGCAAGTGGCTCTGGCCATTCCCAGCAGGGACCTGGATCCAGTGGACATATGTCAACCTCTTTGGATAGTACCCAGTTTGGATTAGTACCTGATACTGTCTGTAGCACCCCTGCAAGGCACAGGTTCCGTGTCCTTGGCCAGAGACGGTGCTCTGTAAAGCCTGCCAGGTACAGTCTGTAGCTGTCTCACAAATCCCTGTATATGGCAGTGACATGGTGGAACTGTGTGCATGCAGACACACACACATAAACCAGAAACCTAGGGCAAACACATACCCGCACACATTACATCAACATTGGCCCATAACAGTACTCATGGCCCTCACACACACACTCAAACACACATGTCGATTGTATGGCTCAGTGTAGGCCTCTGGCAAACCAGCAATACCCTGTGCATATGATGAAACCTGTGCCACCTCATGTCATCTGTAACATTGATGCAGGAACAGGCTAACATGGTGCTGATGCACAGGGTGACTTTAATAAAGTATAGCAATGGTTGAATGTGTAGCATGTTGTCAGCAGTAAAGTGTAATGATATCCTTGAAGGTGTAGCTGAGCAGGCATGATGCATTAAAGCTGTAATTAGCAATGCTGTATTGTTTACACCAGTGTTTATTCCAATTTTGTTTTGTTTGCCCATGTGCCACTTGGCTGATGTGTGTAGTTGTGTCAGCATGTGTTATACAGTGGACAGTAAGTGTGAGGTGTGTGCAGCACAGGTTTGCAGATGTACATTTGTGAACATGGTGGAGGTTCACTGTCTGCATGTACATGCATATTAGACACATGGGCAGGGTGACATGCCCTGTACTGGCCAGTGTTTACACTCCATACTTTCTATTGGTGGCCAGTATGCATTGTACTACACACATTTTGGAACTTGAGTACGCATGTGTGTGTATGACACGGGTTGACACTGTGCTGTGGGTGATGCTGTTGTTGCTATCTATCATTGGTTTGCATTGCTAAGGTTAACACTGTCCCAGTTGCATAATCCTTTATTAATGCACACTGTTCACCTACAGGGTTGCATGGACCATGCTATCACAAACACAAGAAATTCTCACTTATACAGTAAAAGTGCATTAGTCTCATGGACCCCTGCCATAAACTAAATTTATAATAGAAGATGTGAAGTTGTACCAAAAAAGAGTTACATACCAAGAAGGGATAACCTCTCTGGTCAGTATTATTGGGAAAATACAATCCCTCAATAAACATACAAGGCAAGCTTCAAAATACAAAATGGCAAGGATTCCAAAGACAACACTAAAGCTTTCTTCCGTGTTGTTCATAATCTACAAGGGAAATCTCAGATCGGGTCACAGTTAATGTAAATGGTCACAAAGTGCACTTATCTGACTGACATTACCAATTCCTTCTCAGACAGTTTGAATGCAGATTTCACCACCCTGTCATTACCCAAGGGCCACATGTCCAGACCTGAAGAATGTAAAACCTTATGATTCACAGACACTCTAGTTAAAACATCTCTTTAACAAAGTACACACCACAGTGGCAATGGTACTGGACAGTGTCCCTGGCTGTGTCATACACAAGCTGACATATGAAGTCACCACTCACCTAAACTCTATACAGGTTACGTACTTGTGGAATGACACGCGGTAATGGTGTTCACAGTCCACAAGGGTTGAGCTACAACGTCTTCTTCTCCTTTCGGATGCTCCCATTAGAGGTCGCCACAGTACATCATTTCTTCCTGCCCTCTGCATCTTGCGCTGTCACACCATCCACCTGCATGTCCTCTCTCACCACAACCATAAACCTCATCTTAGGCATTCCTCTTTTCCTGTTACCTGGCGGCTTCATACTTAGCATCTATTTCACAATATACTCTGCATCCCTCCTCAGCACATGTACAAACCAACTTAATCCTGCCTATCTGGCATGGTCTACTAACCTTCAAACCTGGCCTGACCCTCTAATATACTTATTCTTAAACCTGTCCTCCCTCATCACACCCAGTGCAAAGTTAACATAAATTGATTAAGGGTAGAACTACAACAGGTCCTGGAAACTCTCACCCTATAAGCCAGGCCAATGTTATCTGGAAGGCTATGGAGCACAGCATTATGGAACTCATTAACTGAGACATTATGAACCTGCAAAGACTGCACCATACTCACTTAGGTTCTCTAAAGGCCAGATCATGGCTCCTACACCTAGTAGACTTCAAGCCAGTCAACAAGGCTATAGGTGAAGGAGGGGAGGTCATCACAGCCAAGCTATAGCTCACCAGCAATTCATACCCATCCCACATACTGGTATTATATATAACCTCAACAGACTGACCATAAACGATTGTTCATAGGTTCATAGGTTCATACTAGGCTATCTGCCCAAGGGCATTTATAAGCCTAGCCCATAGTTATGTGGCTTTCGCCACCCCTTTAGTTTGAATAAAAACTATGCCTATCATTTTTCTGTGCCTCTGTCAAGCAGTGACACTGAAGTAATCCCTGGGGTATATCTGCGATCTCCCATCCATTGGTCAAGATTCCTCTTGAACAATGCCAGCGAGGTGCTCTGCCTCACATGTACCGGGATTTTGTTCCACAGCATAGGATGATGGCTTGACAACTGACGCACAGATGTAGGACACACAGTAACATTTGCAGCCTCCATGTACTATTCTATGCTAGTAACAAGTGGTAAGACCTGCACTCGGTCCTGGGACCACTCCTGTTTGGCATATAGCTTTCTTAGGTACAAGCAAACACAGTAGGGATATGTCTGCCCATGTTTGATGACAATGCATACTCTGGGCTATACTTTATTCTCCAAATGACACACACATCCTCCAAAAGGGTATCATACAGACAGATACCCGGTGTCAAACTCATGCTATAAAGCTATAAGCCAAAGAAAGCATAGTTATCCACTTTTAGAAAACAAAGTATCCCCAGAGTACCACATAGGTAGTAGCCCCCAAAATGTGGAACAGGTACTAATGTATACATAGAGCCATGTGTTAAGTCATCTCTCCTTTGATAATCACATTACCAAAGGGTTTTGGAAATCCCTCTGTGGAGCATATAAGCAATAAAGGGTTTGCATGCAGATCCACAGATGTTGCTGCACACCTATAATGATTAGTCATCTTTGCCAGACTTTGCTTGTTTTGGAACAGGTTTCAAATATACCTCAAGCATAAACCCTCACTCACACTCTTCAATAGAAATAGATGAGTGGATGTGAAACGGAAGACATAGCCCAGGGATCACTGCAGTGGCTAAGCTTGTCACAAGCATACAGAAGTGACCTAAGGTCTGGAAAGTGCCAGCACGCTTTGGCAAAGATAACAGATGCGTTCATGATGAAAGCAGAGTACCCACCTATGAAATACTTGAGGTCACATGTATGTATATGGATTTGCCCCACAGCTACCTTACATGTGTAATGCACATACAGTTGTCATTGTGATATGTCATACACTAGAAAAATCAAAACCCACTCTACATTGTCCAACAGTGTCACACACCTGGAGCACACACACACAGTCAGCAAGTGTGAGATTCAAACTCTTTCCTAACTACATTATGATACTACAGCAATATGCATTTACACGACGCGCTATACACATTACTGGGATTTCACCTTTTCACAGGTATATTTGTAGGATAGTGACATCATCAGATTTGTCAAAGATGAGTATACCACTTTTAAGGTGTGTGAGTAGTCTCCAAAAAGGCTGTTTATCCCCAGGGAGACACATGCACAGTTGGCAAATGCAGGATTCAAACCAATACCTAACAATACTACAGCAGTATGCATTTACACAACGTGCTATACACATTACTGAGATTTCACCTTTCCAAAGGTATATTTGTAGGATGGTGACATCATGAGACTTGACAAAGATGAGTATACCACTTTTAAGGGGTGTGAGTAGTCTCCAGAAACGTTGCTCCTTCCCACAGAGACACACACAGTTGGCAAGGGCAGGATTCAACCCCCTACCTAACTACATTATGATACTACAGCAGTATGCATTTACACAACGCGCTATACACATTACTGGGATTCCACCTTTCCACAAGTATATTTATAGGATGGTGACATCATGAGACTTGACAAAGATGAGTATACCACTTTTAAGGGGTGTGAGTAGTCTCCAAAAAGGTTGCTCCTTCCCAGGGACACACACACACACTGGGCAAGTGCAGGATTCAAACCCCTACCTAACTACATTATGATATTACAGCAATACGCATTTACACGATGTGCTATACACATTACTGGGATTTCATCTTTCCACAGGTATATTTGCAGGATGGTGACATCATGAGACAACAAAGATGAGTATACCAGTTTTAAGGGGTGTGAGTAGTCTCCAAAAAGTTGCTCTCTCCCCAGGGAGAGACACACACACACACACACACACACACACACACACACACACACACACACACACACACACACACACACACACACACAAACAGTTGGCAAGTGCGGTGTTCTTAATCCAAACTAAGTACGTCTTTACACTTCAGCAAGCAATATGGAGTTACAGGGTGCAATACAGACATTACTTGCTGACAGTTTGCACAAAGGTTTTTTTCACATTTGCTAACCTCAGCAGGCTTATCATACTAGGTGTATTGTGAGTGTATTGTATGCATAGGCCATGACCATATCATATATGGGTTGTTGCACCACATGCTGGCACACACAGGGTCAAACCTTGAGTAGCATCTTACCTTCACCTACATGATACTGCAGTATAACAGAAAGATGATAAACGTCAACAACTGGCTGAGCTTCTGGTGTCATTCAAAGGGGATCCAGTCTCTGTCTGCCTGTGATGACATAATAGACAAGCCTTGTTGCTTCGCTACAGATGGTTTGCACCTGTTGCCCCTATGCTTCTGAATACTGGCCAAGGCTCTTGCTGTCCCTATATTACCTTTTTTAGGCAAGGCTCAAAGGTTCATAGGTTCATAGGTAGGTACTAGGCTATCGGCCCTGGGGCCTATACAAGTCCAGCCAAAAAGGTACCCTGGCTTTTGCCACCCAAAAAATTTATTTTCCTGTGCCAGTGTTGAGCAGAGACACAGAAGTGATCCCCAGGGTGAATTTCCTATTTCCCATCCAATCATCAAGATTTTTCTTGAAGAGTGTTAATGAGGAGCTTTGTTTGATATAGATAGGTAGTTTATTCCGGAGTATGTGAAGTCTCTGGGACAGAAATCTATCCCTCCGGCATGTTCTGTTTATTGTGGTGACAAGGTTTAGGTCCCTAGAGCGTGTAGGTTCATAGGTTCATAGGTAGGTACTAGGCTATCTGCCCAAGGGCATTTATAAGCCTAGCCAGAATGTGTTGGCTCTCGCCTCCCTTTTAAATTAGTTTCATGGGCCTCTGTCCTAGCAGGGCCACTGAAGTGATCCCAGGGGTAAATTTACAATTTCCCATCCACTCGTCAAGATTCCTCTTGAAGAGAGTCTGCGAGGGGCTCTAACTAACATCAACTGGGATTCTATTCCAGAGCGAGGGAAGTCTCTGGGACAGGACTCTATCCCTCCAGCACATCCTGTTTATTGCTTTGTTGAGGTTTAATTCACTGGGGCGTGTGGCTCTAAGAGATTTGTTTTTCTTGAGGTGGAGCATGTCCATTAATTCCGGGTTGGACATGGCCTTATAAGTCAGGCATAGATCACCTTTGAGCAGGCAGTAAGCAACCGAGTAGAGCTGGAGTTTCTTTAGTCAAGCTGCATAGGGCATCTCTTTGAGGCCCATGATCCTCTTGGTGAGGTACTTCTGTGGTCTTACCAGCTGTTGCATGTGCCAATTAAGGTGCATACCAAATGGGGCATTGTACTCTATTATGGGCCTAATGAGTGATGAGTAGAGGGGCACAATGACCTCTCTTGATCTAGAGGTGAACCCTTTCATGATTAGGTGGGCTACATAGAAGGACTATCTAACCACTTTGGCAATGTGATTATCAAAGGAGAAGTTACTATCTACCTGGGTCCCCAGGTCCCTAATTACATTTTCCCTACCTAGTGGATTACCACCTATGTGGTAATTATTGGGCACTTTGTTTTTTCCAAAGGGGATGACTATGCATTTTTTGGCATTCAGCTTGAGGCCATGGTTTGGATACCAGGTATCTGTCTTTGTAAGACCCTTCTGGAGGATGTCTGTGTCTGCCGGAGAGTCGATTATGGCCCCCAGTTTGCAGTTATCTGCGAACTTGGTCAGCCGTAGTCCTCCCATGCTTGCCTGTACCTCAGAGAAGTATATACTGAACAGGAGGGTCCCAGTACTGAGACCTGTGGGATGCCACTTGTGACTGGTTTAGAGATGGACATGGCACCTGCAACTCTGACCATGTGTGTTCTATCAGTGAGCCAGTTGGCCACCCATCTTGTGACATAGGGGTTAATGTTCAAGCTGGTAAGCTTGTCTATGATGCCAGAGTGGGGAATGGTGTTGAAGGCCTTAGTGAGGTCCAGGTAGGCTGTGTGGACTACCTTCCCTTCATCTATGGCCTTGGTAACTGTTTCAAAGAAGTCAACTAGGTTTAAGAGGCAGGATCTGCCTTTAACAAAATTGAATTGGGTAGGGTCCAGTGTCTGGAGGTTCCCAATGTCTCTGTTTATGAATTACATGACAATTCACTCCAAAGCTTTGCAGACTAGGCTGGTCAGGCTTATAGGGTGATAGTTCCCAGGTTCTGTTGTGGCACCACCTTTGTGGAGCGGGATAACTGTTGCTGTACGCCATTCTTTGGGTACATAGCCTGTGGTAAGGCTGAGTCTGAACAGTGAATTTAGGTGAGGGTTTGGTTCCTTTTGGAGCTCGTGTAAGACGCAGCCTGTGACACCATCCGGTCCCATTGATGTTGTGTTCTTAGCTTTGGAGAGGGCTGTTTTTACCTGCATGTCCGTGACGTCTGGGGCTTTGCATTCTTCTGGGATGGACACAGGCCCTTTTGGGGGTGAGGGGGGGGTGAAGTTTGCACTAAACTTGTCTGCCAGGATGTTGGCAATGTCAGTTGGTTCAGTGTATTTTTTGCCATTTTGCAGTAGCTCAAAGCATATCTGAGAGTTTCCACCTAAATGTTTGATATAGCTAAAGAAGGCTTTGTGGTTATCTTTAGATTCCTTTGCAATTTTTCTTCGGAAACTGGCCTTGGATGATTTTATGAGTGATCATAGTTTCTTGCTAATAATGATCAGTGATGCCTTTCCTTTTTGGAATTTTGCTCTATCATGTAGTAGTTTCCTCCTTCTATTGTATAGCTTATTTATGGCCAAGGACCACCAGACTGGTTTCCTCTTTTTGGAGGAGTGAGTCTTGGTTTTACTCGGGATGGCTCAATCCATGCATCCCTGTAGATGCTCATAGAATGCACTTGTAAAGGATTCTGCAGATTGGATAGCATTAACTTGTAGCAAGGAGGCTTTGAAACTTTCCACTTCGGTCTTGAGAACTGTGAAGTTTGCTTTTGAAAAGTTTTTCACAGTGGTTTCTTTGACTGGGGGTGGGGTCGGGATGTGGATTTCCAGTGTGATTACATTATGATCTGATCTTACCAGCGAGGGGATTAACTCTGTTGTGGAACACTGATCCCCCATGTTGGTGATGATCAGGTCCAGTATGTTGTCACCTCTAGTGGGCGTGGAGACCAGCTGTTCCAGGGTGTTTGAGTTTATAAACTCTAGGAAGCATTGGGAAAAGGAGTTGGTACTTGAGTAATTCTCCCAGTCAATGTTTGGGTAGTTGAAATCTCCTAATATCATGGTGTTTGGTAGGACCTTTATATTTTCCAATGTTCTCAGGAATGCTGAGTGAGGGTCCTGAGACAAGGTAGGTGATCTGTAGCAGGCTACGATCTGATAAGCAGCTTTGACCACTGTTAGTTGCACTTGGATGGTCTCCGAGGCCTCGTGCTGTGCCACTAACCTGGAGGTGTGGGTATCCTTTATGAAAATGGATACACCCCCTCCTTTTGTATTTCAGTCCGGGTTTTGGGGCTGAAGCTCGGAGAGGTTGGGATTTCTTTAAGTGAAGCATGTCCAACAGTTCTGTGTTTGACATAGCTTTGTATGTTAGGCAGAGATCACCTCTGAGTAGGCGATATGCGACAGAGTAAAGCTGGAGTGTTTTGAGACGTTCTGTGTAGGGCATGTATTTGAGGCCACTAATCCTCTTTGTGAGGTATTTCTGTGGGCTTTCCAGTTGTTGTTGATGATGTCTTATGAGGTACATACCAAAAGGGGTGTTGTACTCTATAATGGATCTAATGAGTGATGAGTAGAGGGGAACAATGACCTCTTTTTTATTGCATGAGAAACCTTTTGTGATGAGGTGTGCCACGTAGAAGGATTTCCTGACTACTATGGCGATGTGATTATCAAAGGAGAGTCTACTGACCACCTGTGTCCCAAGGTCTCTTATCACACTTTCAGTGTTAAGTATTCTACTGCCTATGTTGTAGTTCATTGTTACAGAGTTTTTACCAAAGGGGATGACAATGCACTTTTTGGCATTGAGCTTGAGGCCATGGCTTTGACACCAGGCATCTGTCTCAGTGAGGCCCTTTTGTAGGATGTCCACATCGTTAGTAGTTTCGATTATGGCTTCTAGTTTGCAGTCATCTGGGAACTTCATTAGCCAAAGACCTTCTGTGTTAGCCTGTACTTCAGGGAAATAGATACCAAACAGGACAGGACACAGGACTGAACCCTGTGGTACTCCACTTGTCACTGGTCTGAAGTCGGACTTGGAGTCTGCTACTTTCACAGTGTGGGTTCTGTCAGTGAGCCAGTTGGCAACCCATCTTGTGACATAGAGATGTATACCTAGTTTAGTGAGTTTATCTATAATTCCAGAGTGGGGGATGGTGTCGAAAGCCTTGGCAAGATCTAGATAGGTTGTGTGAACCACCTTACCCTTGTCTATGGCTTTGGTGACTGCTTCGAAGAAGTCTATCAGGTTTAGAAGACATGACTTGCCTTTTACAAACCCAAAATGGTTGTGGTCCAGAGTTTGGAGATTACCAATGTCTTTGTTTATAAGTTCCATGATGATATGTTCCATGGCCTTGCAGACCAGGCTCATCAGGCTAATGGGGCGCTAGTTCCTGGGGTCCGTGGTGGCTCCCCCCTTGTGTAGTGGGATAACTGTTGCTGTGCGCCATTCAGCAGGCACAAAGCCTGAGGTGAGGCTATGATTGAACATGGTACTTAGATATGGTGCCGGTTCGTTCTGTAGTTCATGTAGAACGCAGCCTAGGATGTTATCTGGTCCCATGTATGCTGTGTTCCTGGCTTTGGAGAGTGGTTTTTACCTGTGCAGCTGTGATGACAGCAACTTTGCATGCTTCCAGTATAGAGATGGGCTCTTTCATGGGTGAGAGGGGGTAAAGTTAGCACTGATCCTATCTGCCAAGATGTTGGCAATATCAGTTGGGTCTGTATATTTAGTGCCATTGTGCTGTAACTCAAAGCAGATCTGAGTGTTGCCATTGTGATTCTTGACATAGCTATAGAATACTTTGTGGTTGTCTTTAGAATCAATTTGTTTTCATAACTAGCTTTGGAGGATTTTATCAGGGATCACAGCTTCTTACTGAGGCTGACCAGGGAGCACCTCCACTCATGGGGTTTACCCTTTTTTTGCAACAGTTTCTTCCTTCTGTTGTGCAGTTTGTTTAGGGCAGGGGACCACCAGATTGGCTTCCTTTTCTTGGAAGATAGCATTTTGGTTCTGTTTGGGATAGCATGATCCATGCACTCATGTAAGTGCTTATAAAGTGCAATTGTGTAAGATTCAGTACTCGTAAGTGTATTGTCCATCTGCATGGGTGTCCTGAAGTTCACTATTTCTGTCTTATGAAGCATGAAGTTGTCTTTGGAGAAAATTTTTAACATGGTTTCCTTAATGGGGGGTGGGGGCAGAATGTGGATATGTAGGGTAATTAGCTTATGGTCAGATCGGACCAATGAGGCATTGACTTCAGATGTGGAACACCGGTCACTCAGGACAAACCAAACCCCGTAACCAACACAAATAACCACAAAGTGAGCTAAATGCTACTTATTGCCAGAAGTCTCAGCCTCCAGATGCACACACTCGAGGCACTTCCCAGTATGGAGAATATTGATATCTGTGCAGTAACAGAAACCTAGTGTTCAATGCTCCAGAGAGCAGACCAGCACTACCAGGATACTACTCATTCCATACTTACCAGCATCAGAACCTGGATCATAGCACACAGGGTGGGGATGTATCCATATTCATCAAGGATACCTACACCTCTCTCTACATGCTCTGTACAGGATATGTACCCATAGAATGTTGCACAGCAACGTTCTTCCCACTCCACAGGGGTGGGGCCACAACAGACCCTTGGCATTCTCGCTCTATGAGCCTGACGAGTCTGATCTGCAAGGCAATGGAGCCAATCATAATGGAAGTCAACAATAAAGACATTGGGAACCTTCTCACAGTTGAGCACACCCAGTTTGGCTTCATCAAAGGCAGATCATGCCTCCTGAACTGGGTGGATTTCTTTGAGACAGTTACCCAGGCTACAGATGATTGAAATGAGCTCCACACAGCCTGCCTATACCTCACTAAGGCCTTTGACACCATTCCCCAGTCAGGTATCATAGATGAACTCACCAACCTGGGCATGAATCCATACATCACAAGATGGATTGCAAACTGGCTCACAGATAGATCCACAGATTAAGAGTTGCTGGCTACATGTCAGACACTACACCTGTAACAACTGGTGTCCCCCAGGGTTCAGTCCTGGGGTCCCTCCTGTTTGGTATAGACTTCTCAAAAGTACATGCCAACACAGGAGGGTTGTGGTTGACTAAGTTTGCTGGGAACTGTAAAGTGTTTGCCATAATAGATTCCCCAGATGACACAAATATTCTCCAGAAGGGACTCTATGAGGCAGATGTGTGGTGTTAGAATCATGGCCTCAAGATCAATGTGGAAGAATGCATAGTAATCCTGTTTGGTGAAAACAAAGTGCCCACAAACTACTACATAGGTGTTACCCCCTTAAAAGTGACAAGGTCATAAGGGATCTGGGGACACAAGTAGATAGTCATCTTTCCTTTGACAACCATGTTGCCAAAGTGATTGGGAAATCCTATGTGGCCCACCTAATCAACAAATGGTTTGCATCAGGATCAAAAGAGGTAGTGGTGGCCCTCTACTCTTAAGTCATCAAACCCATCATTGAGTGCAATGCACCATTTTGGATGTACTCAACTAAGCATATCCAGCAGCTGTAGAGACCGCAAAAATACCTCACTAAGAGGATTACTAGCCTCAAACAGTTGTGTTATGCAACACAACTGGTAAAACTAAATCTGTTCTCCATTGCGTACCGCCTACTCAGAGGCACACTCAGCATAACATACAGAGCCATGTCCAACACATAACTGTTGAACATGCTCCATCTACGGATAACATAACTGAGTCACACTACACACTCCAGGGATATGAACCTCATCACAACAATGAATACAACATGCTGGTGGGATAGAGTACCATCCCAGACACTTGCCTTACTGTGGAACAGAGTCCCAATGTACATTAGACAGAGCCCCTCGCTGACACTCTTCAATAGGAACATTGATGAGTGGATGGGAAACAGACAATTCACGCCAGGCATCACATCAGCAGCCCCACTAGAAAGGGGCTTAGGGTACTAACTATTAGAACTAGGGCTTGGGAGACTACCCAATGGGGTCGTGAAAGCTATAGAACTTGCCTAGGCTAATATATGCCTTTGTGAAGATAGTTTACTACATACCTATGAACCTATGTGACAGGTACATGTCTACAGATATTAGATGTGTACTTCATTGTACAGTCATGTTGTACAGCAGGCACATGGACCACATACACTGTAATGCTTACAGATACTGGCGGCTGTTATGGACAGTGGGTGAGATGTGCACCTCATGTCTTTTGTGCCATTGGGATGTGTGCTGGGTGGGACAGTCCTGGATGGCTCCCTGTCATGGTCACCCTCTCACACACATCTCTGCCCATCCATCTTTGGCTTATTATACTGTGTTCCCCCTACATATGGCCAGAGTGTGTAGGTATCATCACACATGGGGTTAGTTCCCTAGGCCTCTGTGTAGTAGAGCTGATGAAGTGATCCATGGTGTGACAGTTCAGTTTCACATACACTCATCAAGGCTCCTTTGGAAGAGTGTCAGTTAGGGACTCAGCTTAATGTAGGTTGGGAGCCTGTTCCAAAGCAAGGGGCGTCTGTGAGTTAGTAATGTATCCCTCCAACATGTTCTATTTATTGTTGCGATGATGATATCTCTAGAGCATGTGGCACAGTGAGCTTGGGTTTACTTCAGATAGCGCATGTACATCAGTCCTGCATTGGACATGGACCTATCTGTTGGGCAGAGATCGCCTGAATAGACAGTATGCAACAGAGTACAGATTGAGTTAAATTCAGTCTTGTTGCATGGGGCAACTGTCTGAGGCCAGTAATCCTCTTGTTGAGGTACTTCAGTGGTCTTTCCAACTGCTGAAGGTGCCTAGTCGGATTCATCGCAAGTGTGCCGTGATACTCTCTGATGGGTCTGATGACTGATGAGTAGAGGGAACCTCCTTTGACCTACATGCAAAGACCTTGGCAATTTGTGGGAACATATAGCATTATTTTCTAACCACTTTGTGAATGTGTTTCTGGAATTAGAGATGACTATCCACATGTGTCCATAGATCCCTTATTATTACCTCCATATTTAGGGTGTTGGCACCTATGTGGTATTTGTATGACTGTAGCTCGAGGCCATAATTTTGACACCACATCTGTCTGACTGAGACCCTTTTTAAGGATGTCTCTGTTGTCCCAAACATCGATTATGACAACCTTTTTGCAGTCATCTACAAACTTTGCTAAACATAGCCCTCGTGTGTTTGACTGTATTTCTGAAAAGTATACACCAGACAGGAGGAGTCCCAGGACTGAGCCATGGAAGACAGCAGTTGTTACCAGCTTGAACAGGAGACCACAATTCTTACCTTGTGGGATCTATCTGTGCCCCAGTTGGCAATCCATCAGATGACATACGTGTTTATGCACAGGTTGCTGATTTTGTGGATACGACATGTGTGTGGGATGTCGGAAAAGGGCTTTTCAAGGTCTATGTAGGCCATGTGGAGCTCATTTCATTGATGTATGTCCTAGGTAACTGCCGTGAAAACTGTCTAGCAGGTTTAGGAACCATGATCTGCCCCTGACCAAACCAAAATGGGTAGGGTTGGGTGTTTGTAGGCTCCCAATAGCTCTGTTTATGAGTTCCATAATGATGGACTCCATAGCCTTGCAGATCAGGCTTATTAGGCTTATAAGACAATAGTTCCCATGGTCTGTTGTGCACCAACACTAGTGGAGTGTGTCAAACGTTGCTGTAACCCATTCAACAGTTTCATATCCTGTACAGAGGGTGAGTCTCAACAGACTGTTCAGGTGCAGGGTCTGTTTGTTTTGGAGTTCACATATGACACAGCCAGGGAAACCATGTCATCCCATAGACGCCGTGTTTTTAGGTTTGGATAGAGCTGTTTAACCATTGTATATGTGATTTCTGGGTTTTCACAATCTCCAGGTATGGTAATGGGCCCTTTTGTCAGTGAGAGGAGGGTAAATATGTATGAACCTGTCTGACAAGACGTTGGCAATGTCAGTCATGTACATGTATTCATTTACACTTTGCACTGACTCAGAACATATATGAGTTGACATTGATATTTATGACATAGCAAAAGAAAGCTTCATGGTTCTCTATGGACTCTTTGACAATATTTTTGCCAGAACATGGCTTGGATAATACTAGGAGTGCTCATTGTTTTTTGATGATACTGATCAGAGATTTATTGATCTTCTTTGGATTTTCACTTTCTTTGAACAACTTAAGTACTTGCAGTACATAGTTTGATTATGACAGGGGTCCAATATATTATATGGGTCTGTTTTCATATCACTGTGTGCGCAAGGCAGGATTGGTGAATAGTGGCAAGTGTCTGGAGTAAGAACTGCAACTGCCAGATATGTGTGGACCACTGCTGTACTCAGACATGGCCTAAGTGTGTGAGCATGCCCAGTATGACCTTTCAGTATGTTGCTGACTGAAATTTGCTAAATTTGTTTGTGTATGAGCATGCCCACTATGGGTATATATACTATATGTGTGTGAAAAATCAAGTTGTTTTTTACTTCAGGGCTCGCCTTTGTATTGTACATCGACAGGAAGCACGCTGTGCCTGCCGGGCTTCCATGAGTCAATTTGCAGAGACTTATCAACATTTCTACATACAGGGGGGACAGCTATTATTTGTATTTTGGAGAAATATACGGGCTCACCGACATGTACTGACATGGCATCCAGGAACTGGTGCAGTACCCTGGATGCTGATGCTTGTGAAATCCCCATCATATCACCAGTTGGTCTCTGGAAGGTACCTGTAGCTAGTATTCTTAGGCCAACACATACTTTGGTATCCACTGGGAGGGGTTCCCCTCTGTTGGTTCTGTGTGTGAGGCGTGGCCGGCACAGCTCAACACTTTGCTGCAGGAGGTCTCTGCCCACCCTATAGTGCTCCACTATCTCCAGCTCATGTAGCCCCTGGTAGGTTACCCTGGGTCTGTACACTCTTCTTCATCTCCTCACTGTGGGTTGCTCAGCAGCATTCACAACATCACCACCCTCAGCACCTTGCACGTTGGTTTATGATAGCAAGAGCAGCCCCTGACATTTTGTCTGACTTTAAAGTTTTTAAGCTTTCCTTCTTTGTATACTGCAGTGTTGCAGAGTTCTTGGGAAAAAACAAGGAAGAATGCTGTTTGCAGAGTTTAAAGTGCTGGGCTGGGCTGGGCTAGTCTGCTGCCTGTGTAATTGGCTGATTCTGATATATTTCACCTGGCAGCTCTGCTAGCTCTCTTTGGTTAACTTCCTACTACTTCTTTTCCTTCCTTTTCTCTTTCTGTTTCCGCTCGGGGCAGAGCCGCGTGAACACGCGCACATACGCACACATGCTGTGTGCACGTTTGCAAGAAATTTCAGATATTTTCACGGTGTGCACCTTTGGTTTCTGGTTTTCAAAAAGGACAACTGTAGACACGCCTCTTGCAATCCTGAACAACTCAGGGCAAACACAAGACACTGTGCTCCAATTAGCTTACAGCCTTTCTGACACACACCCTCATGATGTCACCTATCTTCTACTCTACTACTCACCTACTCCTACACTAACACTCTTGTGACATGGCTCACATGCTGGGTAAAATTGGGATTCACTATCCTTATCCTCATTTGCATAGGATTGCCTACTAATGCATGGTTACATTTCTCACACTGAGCTTCCCTCCCTTAGCAACCAGTAATCAGTGGCCATGTTGCCTTCAACCTGCCATTCACCTGCATGGCAGGATAAGCTTTTTAGTGAAAATGGCTCTTTTTGGCTATTTTTAAATTATGTTCTTGTTTTTTAAAGCACCGCACATTTGCGTGGTGCTGCACTATGCTTAAACATCGGAGATTGGGAAAAAAAAGTTAGATTTTAATAATTTTAAACATTTATAAATGCCAATGGCCTTATATTTGGCCATTGACATGCTTCCTCAACTGTATGCATCCTTTATTTGGAGCTGTCATAGCTCCGTTTAGCTATTTGCAGAATGGTACTCCATTACCAACGGAGTACATTTCTGCAGATAACACTAATCTTCCACGGACAGGTTAGTGTTTCCTGGATTGCAAATTTACCTCATTTGCATAGCTTTCAGCAGCAAATGTGGTAATTTGCATACCATGACGCTGTCCGTGCAAGAGTAGCTTTAGCAGCTTTTGTGCACGCCCCTGCTGGCTGTACCTGGATCGCATGGCAGACATATTGCCTCCGTGAGCCCCTACACTCTTCTTGCACTCCATGCAAGCTTTCGTAAATCCGGCCCTATATCTTTTAACATATGAATATTATTATATCTTCTTATTTTATTGATTTTCATGTTATCATTGTTATACTAAATTCTTTGTTGTTTATATATACCAAATATAAATTAAAAACCCCACTCTATTTCAAGATTAAGACCTTTTGGGAATAAAGTGCCAAAATAAATTATTAATTTAGATTCCAATTTAACCAACTTCCTTTTAAATTCATCACCCCCCCCCCCCAAAAAAAATGTGTTCACTATATGGCTTTGCCAGTACACTAAAAAATAAACTATTTATCTGACCTCCATGTGTGCTGCAAAAATGCTGTGCCACTGGACTATCTAATCTCTTGTTTCTAACATCTCCTAGATGTTCCAAAATTCTGAGTTTTACCCTTCTCTTTGTCTGCCCCACATGCCATTTACACGGTGTGCATCCACATCCAGTGATGTAGACCACACCACATGAATTACAATTAAACTCATTTTTTACAGAAAATTTCTTTCCATTAATAGTCCATCCATCCACATTCTCTATTTTATCACATACTTTGCAACCCCCACATGGAAATATACCTTTCCTTTTGACTACCTGAATCTTATTTTTCATTCTTAATAATTCTCTTAAATTATTAAACCTACCAAATGTAAAAACAACCCTTTCAGGGAACAATTTACCCACTAATTCATCCCTACATATGATGGGCCAAAGGTCATTAACCAACCTTCTGAGTACCCCAGAGAAGGTTAAAATTTACTGACAAAAAATAAGGGTTCAGCATCCACCTTATGCGAGTCATTATTCTTAATGACTTCCCTACTTTGAATTGAATTACCATTTGATCTCCTAAGGCTTCTTTTATTTTCCAATTTCACTAGGGCATCATCTATACATTCCCTGCTGTAACCCCGCTTTAATATCCTATCTTTGACCAATGAAAACTCCCTCTCTAATATCTTTACATCAGAAGTATTAGTTCATCAGATGTTCTTGGAAACCACTTTTTACCAGTTCATAAAGACAATGCCATGAATCCTTATGAACATATTTCTTATCATAATCATAAAAAAAAAAAACTTTTTAATATATTGTCAACCAACTTTGCCAAGGGATAGTCTTTGATCCCCCTGAAGCCACAATAGGTTTTAATGGGCTGTCACTGATATCCTTGTACACCTTTGGTATTCCAAATATAGAGGGGGCATGGCTTTTTTTACCATTAAATAATTAATCCTTTCAACTGATATTGTTTCATTCAACAAACCAATATATAGCCATACATCACTTTTACCATAAGCTCTATTAACTTCATTCCTTGAACTTAATTTGAAATAAACATCATTGTCAAATATTGATACATTTTAGCTGTATAGTCCATCACATTCATTAAAACTACTCCTCGCTCCTTATCCGGCTTCATTATTATTCACTAAATTATTTAATACTTTGTTCTTCTCTTTTGTCAGCTTAAAAATATCTTCCATCCTTAATAGCCTTACCATTGATAGTCCTAATCTCCTTTGCACAAATCTTCTCAAAGGCCATTACTGGAGGTAATAAAGGGGGTTAAAGGTACTGGCCCTTCTACATTCCTCATAATATTTACTATCCTCATTTGAAAACATCAATTTAAAATTAATCTTTCTTACAAATAATTTTAATTCTGGTAAGGTGTCTACCAAATTAAATGGCACTGAAGGAACAAAAGAAAATCCTTTCTCAAAAATCTCATAATGTTCTTTTTTGATAACAATATTGATATAATTAAATATCTTCAAACCATCATGTTCATGCACAGTACTGGATATATTAAAATGATTTTCATTAAAATTTAATAAAATTTCACCCTGGCTGTCTTCCATCTCTCCATCCCTTTGATGGACATTCCACTCCCTGAGGCTACAACCATGGAGATCTCCATGGTAATGGTGGAAAGACAACTGAGGGGTAGGATGAAGTCCTAAAAAATCATCACCATTATTATGGTGCTGTTCATTAACTGCATTATGTGTCACCTCATAATCATCACATACATTAGTGTTAGTATGCTCTGACATGTATTGTTCTTTGTTATTCCAAGAAAAATATCCCTGTTCACCCAATTAATCCCCATAAAATCACTTTCTATCTTTTTTTCTTATCCTGACTCATTAGGGGCAAAATATGCTGTTTTATTATCATATACATTTTTGTCCCTTAAATTTTTTTCTTTTTTAGTTTAATAATTTCTTTACAGTACAAATCAGCCCTTTTAAATATATCATCATATAACAGCTCATATTATTCAAAGAATAAATCCTGTACTATCTCTTTGTGAATCACTTCTAAATCTTGAACCAATTTATTAATTTTCCATTTACTGTCTTTAATTACAAGCCTATACAATCAAGTCATGTTCGATCAAATATGTCTAGTACATCCTTGTGTAAGATCGACCATTGCTCCAACCCATTATGGTATTTCCATAACCTCAACCCTTTTGGAACATAACATGCCTTCATACAATCTTCAAAAAATATTGTCATAGTTCATAGGTGTTTACTAGGCCACAGGGGCCTTTTTAAGCTTAGCCATGCATCCCAAATCTCTGACAAGTTCTGGTACCCTTGATAAGTGTAAGCAGGGGCTTGGAAGATGAAACATTTACAAGCAAGGGCCTGTGAGATGAACCATTTACAGGTGGTCTGTGTACATTAGAGACATAGGTGCCAAACCAGGGATAAATTTCCTATTCCCCATCCAATTGTCTGAGTTGGACTTGAATTGGGTTAGGGGGGAACTCTGCTTCACATGGATTGGGGTCTTGTTCCAAAGACAGGGTATTTTCTGGGATGCATACCTGTCTCTCCAGCAGGTCCTATTTATATCACAGGCAAGGTTTAAGTCTCTAGGACAAGCAATTCTGGTGCTGATTATTTTGTGGATATGCAGGAGATCCATTAGTGTGGGCTGTGGCAATGGCCTGTATGCTAGGCATAGATCTCTCCTCAACAGCCCGTAGGAAACAGAATACAGGGATAGAGCCTTGACACAGTTTGCATATGACATGTTACTTATGCCCTGTATTCTTTTAGTGAGTAGTTGTAGTTTAATGAGTAGTTGTAGGATATGCCTGGTTAGGTACAGACCAAAGGGGGCATTGTACTCAGTGATAGGTCTGATGAATGCTAAATACAGTGAAACAATTACTTCCTTGTACCTAGATGTCAGACCTTTGTTGATAAGTTGCACAACACAAAATGATTTCCTCACTACTGTAGACACATGATGGTCAAAGGCTAGATTATGGTCTGTGTGTCCCTAAGTCCCTGATTACTGGGTCAGCTCTAAGGGGTGTGTTGTCAATATGATATTTACCAGGGGTGGATGGCCTTCTGAAGGATACTATTATGTATTTCTTGACATCTAGTTTTAGTCCATGGTTATGACAGCAGTTGTTTGTCTGTGTCAGCCCTTCCTGGAAAACATTTGTGTTGATGTGGGATTCAGTGACAGCCCCTAATTTGGAATCATCTGCAGATTTAGTCTGCCAGAGGCCATTGACATTGGCCTTGATTTCAGAGAAGTAAATGCCAAAAAGGAGCGATCCCAGGACCAATCCCTAAGGGACTCCACTTGTGACTGGCCTCTTTGTAGAGGTGGACTCCCCAATTCTAATGTCCTGGGTCCTGTCTGTGAGCCAGTTAGCTATCTGCTGGGTGACATAAGGGTTTGTACCTAACCTCATGAGTTTGACAACAATGCCAGAATGGTGTCTTGTGTCAAATGCCTTGGCCAGGTCAAGATAAGCAGTGTGAACCATTTTTCCCTAGTCCATTGCTTTGGTGACCTTCTCAAAGAAGTCCACCAGGTTGAGGAGGCATGGCCTGCCTTTGGCAAAACCAAATAGGGTTGGGTCCAGTGTCTGAGGTTTCCTATATCATTACTGATCATTTCCATGATAATTCTTTCCATGGCTTTGCATATGAGACTAGTGAGACGTATGGGTCTGTAGTTTCCAGGGTCTGTAGATGTCCCACCTTTGTGCAGAGGGTTGACTGTTGCTGTTCTCCATTCATGAGGCACAAAAGCTGTTTTGAGGCTACAGTTAAATTGCAATTTCAGAGGGCCTGATATGTTTCATGCTATTTAGAAGGCATCCTGGGGCAAGCATATTATGCCCAACAGCTACCTGAGGGAGAGGCATCCCTTATATTTGATCCACAATGTACAGTGAGGGTTCCACTCACATTTTTGAGTGATGTAAATACTTTCTGTGATATAATGAAGAAGCATTGGGGATTCTAATTGTCCCTGAAGAACTGAATGGAGTTGTATTAGAAGTTCTATGGTTTTCTTTTAGAAACAACCCTAATATGAAGAGACAACTATGCTATAGAAAGGGAGTGTTGGGGGGGGGGTTTCCATGGTCCCAGCGACAAGGCACTTATCCTTGTCGAAGGTGTAGTGCATGTAGTTCTATACAACCTGGCAATGTTTTTAAACATCTCCATTTAGGTTTTTCTGTTGAATGTGCATTTTATGTAGATTGTTCTACAAAGAACTTAATTTACTTGGCATTCTGCACCCTCTGTTATGCTTTTTACATAGGAAAAACCAATTGGTCCTTTAAGGAACGGATTTTGGAACACTTGAGAGACATTAGAAATGGGAGGCAGGAAAATGCATTAGCACACCATGTGGTGGCTGAAGGGAACTCCCATAAGTTTAAGTTTCTGGCACTGGAGGTAATTGGAACTGATATTAGGGATGGGGATCTTAGGAAAAAGACAGAGGCAAGGGAACAAGCCTGGATTTCATCACTTCAAGCAGATAAGTTCCAGGACTAAATGAGGTTGTTTCCCTGAAGTCTATTTTGAAGGCACAGCCACTCCCACATTAAAATGTATGTATATATGTATATATATATATATATATATATATATATATATATATATATATATATATATATATATGTATATATATGTATATGTATATATATGTATATGTATATGTATATATATGTATATATATATATATCTTTTATATGAATGTTTTAAAGTTTTGTACCTTGGTGTTTTGTAAGTATACTACTACTATGTGATGTAATTTTTTCATTGCTGTTTTAAAAGAAGTTTTTACAGGCTTCTGGCAACCGGAAATAAAGTCACAGTGCTTTTGCTATATACTGTAGATGGCTCTTTTCTTTAATGTGACTGTCTGATGAAGCAATCTATTGTATCATGAAAGTGCTTACCCTTTTTTATTTTTACTTTTAAGTTGAATAAATTTAATAGCCTACAGCCTTGGTGGCTTGGAACTTTGTTTATTTGCATCCTGGGATATTGTCTGGGCCCATTGATGCAGTGCTCTTGGCCTTTGAGAGAGCATTAAGGATCTGTTTCCTAGTGATAGCAGGGGGAGTTATATTTTTATTTATTTTACATTTGTTGAATGGGATAGTCCGACTGGATACATGTCCATTTTCAGCAGAGGCCCGGGGAGAAAAGCTCCAGACATACATACAAAGGCTATTATATATAAATGTAAAAAACATTTGTCAAGATCAATATATAAGATGTAAGTTACACATTAGATGAAAAACTTTTGTCAGGCTCAAAGCAGTATATGATAAAAACATTCATAGATTCATACTCCATCAGTTTAACAATATAATACATTGTTATTAGGTAATAGACATAAATTTGTGGTGTAGTCAAAGTAGAGGAAGACGACCTGTTTTAGCACACAAGTATTTAGTATTAGTTACTATGGACTGGTGCATGGGCAAAGCCAGTGCAGTTTGAAGTACTGTATTAGATTTTTCCTGAATTGCATTGGGGAGAGTTCAGAAATAAGGTCAACAGTAAGGGAGTTCCAGGTTTTGCCCATGGAGTTTGCAAATAGTGATTCTCCAGCTAAACTATTAGCTTTGAAAGTTTGAACTAAGAGTTTGTCAGATGAGCGTAGTGCCCTAACGTTACTGTAGGGAGTGATAAGGTTAACGAGTGCGGGCCTATTTTCAGGCTGATAAAGAATCTTGTGAGCTACTATAAGTTGATTGACCAGAAGTAGATTAGGTAATTCAAGCCACCCTAGAGAGTTTAGGTTGAGACAATGATGGGTTCTGAAAGCAGTGGCAAATCTGACAATGTTATTATAGCAACTAGATAGTTTGTTAAGGTTAGTCTTACTCAAGTTTATAAATAAAGGGGAAGCATAAAGGATAGTGGAGAGAAGGTGTGTTTGGGCAATGACAGTTCTAGCTAATGGAGTTAGGTAGGGCTTAATCCTATAGAGTAAGCCAAGTTTTTTATTGACAGTTTTGATAGTTTGACTCGTGTGCATCGAACTTGAGGTTATTGTCAACTATTACTCCTAAGAGTTTGGTAGAGTGGTCTGGAGAAATAATGGTCCCATTGTTAGAACGTATAGTAAAGGCTGGTAAGGGGTGCCTGCCATTGGGGGAGAAAAGTAATAGTTTCATTTTGTTCGGATTTAATAAGAACTGCCTGTTAAGGAGCCAGTCTTCTACTGTGTTAAAAGTGGCTTGGGAAACTATCTAAAGGTCCCTGGGTGAGGTGGCCGAGCATATTAAAGTTGAATCATCTGCATATTGGAGACAGATTGCATCTGAGATGACCTTGTGTAAGTCATTAATAAAGATAGAAAATAGGAGAGGTCCTAATATAGATCTCTGGGGAACTCCCAGGGTGATGGGTAGTAGGGTAGATAATTTGTTCTTCCATAAGACAGTTTGGTGTCTACCATTCAGATATGACTGGAACCACTTGAGAGACTGGTTGTCAAGGGAGATGGTTTTTAGTGTTAGTTTGAGGAGTTGATGGTTAACCATGTCGAAGGCCTTTGAAAGATCCAGAAAGAGGGCAGAGGAGAGTTTGTTATTGTTCCGATTTTGGTTAATTACATTAGTAAAGGAGAGGAGGGCTGAGGTAGTGCTATGGAATGGCCTAAAACCATGCTGAGTGTTAGTCAGGAGATTGTTCTTGATAAGGTAGTTCATGAGTTGTTCGTGGATACATTTTTCCATTATTTTTGCTAGGGGTGACAGGATAGCTATGGGTCTATAGTTAGATAGTTCAGTGGAGGTGCCCCCTTTATGGAGAGGGATTACATGAGATGTCTTCCAGACAGAGGGGATGGTAGCCTCAGATATAGTTTTATTAATCAGGATGGTGATTGGATAAGCTATGACTTCTGCAGCTTTTTGTAGGTACTCAGCAGGGAGGGGATCTGTGGATGGGGTGGTTGGTTTTAATTTCTTGAGTAGTGCAGTGATAAGTGAGTTAGGAACTGGTTGGGCGTTAAAGGAGATTTGGGAGCAAGGTAAGGCATCAGTAGGGTTTGGACATCCAGGAGATAGTTGGCTAGCTAGCTGTTGGATGGTTTCTGTAAAGAAGCTATTAAAGGTGTTGGCTACTAATTCTGGAGGTTTTTATTTCATGACTGAGGGGGAAGGAGTGGAGGACTGACCTGGATGTGGGAGTTTGTTTACACCTGCCCAAAAATTTTGAGGATGGTTTTGGTGCTTCTGTTGTAGATGACAGTAGTAGTTTTTTTTATCTATTATTCTGGATTTTTTTGCATCATTCCTTAGTTGTCTATATCTAAGCTGGTCTGCAGGGGCTTTTGTGGTATGCCATGTTATCCAGGCTTTGTTTCTAAGTGACATTTTTGTCTGGTTTCTTTAGAGAGCCATGGGATGATTTTTGTTTTCATTCCAGTCAATCGTGCTGGTGCATGTATGTCAAGGATGGCTAGGAGTTTGGTATTAAAGTAGGTTACGGCCTTTTCCAGTGGAAGCTGCTTTAGAACTGACTAATTGCATGCTTTGAGTTTTTTTAAAACTAGCGAGGTTGAATTTCTTGTTGTTCCTTATTATTTTGTAAGTGGGTTGGTTAGGGACATCAGCTTTGTGCCTGATTATATAGGTAAGAAAGTGATCACTTATGTCATCAGGCAGGGTTCTAGCTTTATACATGTAGTGATCCCTATTAATGAGTATCCAATCTAGGGTGCTTTTTTTATTGTTGGGTTTCCCAATTCTAGTGGGGGAGGATATGACCTGCTTAAATTCGTAAAGGGTTACATGAAGAGTAGGGGGATATTTAGAGCAACAGTACCAATCTTTGTTAAAGTCACTGAGAACAATAGTTTCTTGGGGGTGGTTATCTGACAGCCAGCAAAGAAAATATTCAAGGGTGTTTGTGTTATTGCCTGGGGGAATATAAACACAGACTTTATTTATGCATTTGTCCTAATTAATTTGCAGCTTAGTAATGAGGATTTCAGCATTATCTGCTCGGGTTGCATGTGGAGTGATGTATTTCATTTCCAGTGTACTTTTATATAGGACAGCTACCCCACCTCCTTTCCTAGTGGTGCGATCAAGCCTTAGTATGTTGTAACCTGGAGGGATTATCTCATTGTCTCTTGTTGAGGGTTTTAGCCAGGTTTCAGAGACATAGTATATCTGGGGAGAGAGTTTCCAAGAGGGCATGAAGGTGATGGATCTTGTTACTTAGATTTCTAATGTTTAGGTGACTAATCAGAAGAGAGTTAGTGGGTTTGTTTATGGTTAGCAAGTTAGCGGAAAAAGTGGAACTGGTTGTAGTACTGTTGCAAGGAGATGGACCAGGGTTTGGGTGGATGTCTCCATCCATGGTTAAGTTGCATTGTAGTCTAATTATGAGTTTTAGATATTGAAGTATTAGACTATGGTATCTTTTAGTTTTAGTTTTGGCATGATTGAGTCTAGCAAGATAAAGGTATTTAGTATGTAAGGGGTTAGGTGTGTAGGAATGTATTAAATAATCTAAGTTACTGGATACTATTATGATAGTAGTTTGGGCTCGAGGATGATAGAAACCTAGGTGGCTTTGATGTTCATAGACAGTGAGACTATAAGGGATAATTAGGGACTAGGGTGTAGATAATTCTTAATTTGAGTTTTAACATTAATAGTGGTTGTGCCATTGTATAGTTATTAACTTATGCACAGGTTGTAGAGATTGATTGTATTTGACTGTAATTCCTAAGGGAAGGTTGATGGAGAAAGAGGGGTAAAACTGGAGCTGAATTTATTGGCCAGCAGGATTACTATATCTTCTGGATTTCCTCTCTTTTGATTACTTCAAGTCTTTTGAGTTTCTAATACCATGACAGGAACGGACCCCATTCCTAAGTCAAAGTATGATTAAAGTTCATGAAATTAGTATTGTTTCAGCCTTTGATGTTAGCCAGAAGTACTCTTTGCAGCAGCCACAATGTGCCCAGTAATGACTCCTTCTGCAATTTGTACAGTTACATGTATCGGTAACATATCTAAGTATGATTGCATATTCTTTTTTATAAGACCCGTTACTCCTACCACTATTGGAACTGTCTGGGTGTCCTTCTTCCACATTCCCCTCATTTCTGCCTACAAATCCTGCTATTTTATGACTCTTTGTCTATCTGTACAAAAGACACTGTAGTCCCTGGGTGTAGCAATTTCAATGGTCAATACTATTTTTGTCTTCTTTTCATGCACTACTATATCTGGTTTTCTCGCATCTATTTTTTGAACTGTTGGTAATGGGTGATCCCATATAATATAAACTATCATTTTCTATAATACTTTGTGGCTCATGTTTCCAGTGTTTTTCAGCTACTACAATATTATAATGTTTGCGCAACCCACAATGTAACAGTCTTGCCACATTATTATGCCTTTCAGTACACAGTTCCTCTACCTTTAGTATATCACAACTAGCAATAAGATGTACGACTGCTTCCAATTCTGTTTTGCAAAACATACATATGTCTGCTTCTCCCACATATTCAACAAACTTTGTAAACCAGCATGTACATAGTCCACTATCTTGGGCCACCAATATTAACCTTTCATCTTTTGGTTTAAATTCACCTTTCCTTAACCATTCCTGTGTTCAACCCTGATCAATATGAGGTTGCTCCAAGAGTTTTCTATACTTGCAACTATATTTATGCATTTTCCACATTTTTTCCTTCTCATCTGATCATTCACCTTATATTCTTTCTTGTGTTTTTTGGCACATTCAGTTGTTGCCTGATTTTTATTTACTTCTGGTTTGATTTCCATTCCTGCTTGATGGTGATATGCTTCTGCTAAACTAAGCAGGGAAGTCATCTTAGACTTTTTCTCCTCATATTTCAAAACTTTAACTACATTTGGGTTTTGTGAGGTCAACAGATACATATGCAGTCCCACGATTGCAGATCTATATATGTAATTAATTTCAAAGAGCCCCATACCTCCTTCAGAACTAGGAATATATAGTCTTGGTATGCACTGATTTTTATAACTCATTTGATGAGCATGAAGCATCTTTCTTGCTTTCTTATCCAACCTGTCCAACACCTTCTGGGGCCAATCATCACTCCAAAACTGTAAGTTAGGGCAGGAAAAGCAAATTGGTTTATAGCTTGGACTTTGTTCCTAGATGTCAGTGCTGTTTTCAGTATTAATTTAAGTCTTCTAAAATATTCCTTACTAAGTTTTATTCGCATTTGTTCATGTATTATTGCTGACTCTTCATCACTTCTCAAATATTTATACACTCCCTCTTGCTCAAGTTCTTTTATATTACATTCCTGTCCCAAATTTATGTTTTATTGGTGCTGCAGCTTTCCTGCTTTAAAGGCTGTTTTTGCACATTTATCAAGACCAAATGACATTCTTAAATCATCTGAAAATGTTTTGACCACTTGCATTTGTGCTTTCAGTTCCTCATCGGATGAATTATACAGTTTTAAATCTTTACACTTTGTTGTTTTCTGGGAGCCAAATTGTAGCCATGACCTAATTTGTTAAGTAGACAGCTTAATGGGTTAAGTATAAGACAAAAGAGTAGTGGTGACAGAGAGTCACCCTGGAATATCCCCATTTGAATTTTTATCCCTGGAATAATAATTTGTCCTTTATCTTATCTTAACTGCAGAGTGGTTTGTTACTGTTTCATGGTCGTTGTAATGTAATCAATCATTGAGTTTTCTTCTACATGTCTATAAACTCTGTCAGCATCAATTCCAGTGTATAGCTTATACATTATCGGAAGGCAAGTTATTGGTCTATAATTTTTAGGATAGCTTGCAGGTTCACTCTTAAGTAGGAGTATTGTTTTTCCTGTTGTTAACCAGACTGGTATCTGTTCAGGGTGCGCATCTTCATGTAAAGATGTTAATACTTTTAGCCAGAAGTTAGGTACTACATCTCAGCCTGGGATTTTCCAATTAGGAGGTTTTCTTAGCTTTGTTTCAGTCTCTCTGGCTGTTACTTCATCCCATTTCATATCCTGTACATTTGAACTTCTTATTCTTTCTTTTACTTCTTCTGTCCATTTAGCATCTTTGTTTTGTTCCACAGGATCTTCATAGATATTTCTCCAAAATGTATCTATTTCTTCTTCTTTTTTGTTATGTTTCAATTCCTTTTGCCTTATTTCATAATTCTCTGTAAAACATTTTTGGGCCATCAATAAATTGCTTATTTTGTAGTTTTACTTTATATGCATCTGTATATCTTTTAATTTGTTCTGCCTGTGCTGATATTTTTAGTTTATTATTTGTGATAGAACATGACAGATCCTGATCTGTTTCAATAGTGCACGTTGCTTTTATCATGTCTATCTTTCTGAGTATTTTTGTTAATCTGTTCCCTCTTCTATACTCTTATAACAGTGACACTTCTTGTCCTAATTGCTTCACAGTTTTCTCTATTCGATACGTCCGTGATGGCATTCAGTTTCTCCCCTTCCTATCCCTTACTGCCTTGTGTTTTTGTGGTAAGACTTTATCTGTTATTAATTTAGCTGCACAGTAATATATCCTATTAACTGCTGTTATATCACATGAATCTCTATGGACAGTCCTAATTACTGTGTTCATTTGTTTTATTAAACTTCTAACTTTTGGGGTTTTATTGACTTTCTGCAGTCTATTTCTTTCATTGGCCTTAATATGTCTGTCTATCTCTATTAAATCAAGCAACTCTTCTCTTAGATCATTTTCTTCTAAACTGAGGTCACATTCTTTGTTCTCCATTTCCTGCGGGCATTCTATAGAAAGTTACAGAGCATATTCCTGTAACACATTCTCCTCAGTTTCATCCTGTGTCATCTTGTTCTTTCATATGACCTGTCACTCCACAACATTAACTGCATCAGAGTTGCTGTAGTTTCCTGTTCCTTCCCTTGCTGTGCAACTCCAACTGAGCATTGTACTGGCTTACTATGGAAGACTCCAAAGTATCTTCATATGGCAATTGATCATATATTTCCTGCTCCGTTGGTTTCTCCTTAATTTCGGGATCCATTGCTTTATCCTGCTGTTATTTTATCTGAGTTAGATTTTCTATGCTAAATAGGTTCATAGGTTGGTACTAGGCTACCGGGCCCTAGGGCCTATACAAGCCTAGCCATAACAATTCCCTGGCTATTTCTTCCCAGAATATTTACTTCCCTGGTCCCCTGTCTAGCAGGGTGACTGACATGATCCTATCTTCCATCCAATCATCAAGGTTCCTTATGAAGAGGGCCAAAGAGGCGCTCAGCTTGACATGTCTATTCCAGAGTATGGGGAGTCTCTGGGTCAGGAACCTATCCCTCCAGCATGTTTTGTTCATTGTGATTACCAGGTTTAGATCCCTGGAGTGTGTAGCTCTGAGGGACTGGGATTTCTTTAAGTGTAGCATGTCCAACAGCACTGGGTTTGACATGGCCTTGTATGTTAAGCAGAGATCACCTCTGAGTAGGCGACATGCGACAGAGTATAGCTGGAATTTTTTTAGACGGTCAGCATATGGCATCTGTTTTAGGCCTGTGATTCTTTTAGTGAGGTATTTCTGTGGCCTTTCCAGTTATTGCAGATGCCTTGTGAGGTACATACCAAACGGGGCATTGTACTCTATAATGGGTCTAATAAGGAATGAGTACAGTGGGACAATGACCTCCTTTTTTCTGGATGAAAAGCCCTTAGTGATGAGGTGTGCCACATAGAAGGATTTCCTGACTGTTGTGGCTATGTGGTTATTGAAGGTGAGACCACTGTCCAACTGTGTTCCTAAGTCCCTTATCACACTTTCGGTGTTTAGTGTACTGCCACTTATGTGGTAATTCATGGGTACATGTTTTTTCCCAAAGGGGATAACTGTCTATCTCTATTAAATCAAGCAACTCTTCTCTTAGATAATTTTCTTCTAAACTGAGGGCACATTCTTTTCTTCATTCATTTCTTGGCATTGAGCTTGAGCCCGTGGCTCTGGCACCAAGCATCTGTTGCTGTAAGGCCCTTTTGTAGAATATCCACATCATTTGGGGATTCAATAATGGCTCCCAGTTTGCAGTCATCTGCAAACATTGTTAGCCAGAGTCCCTTAGTGTTGGCCTGTACGTCAGAGAAATAGATGCCAAACAACAGCGGTCCCAGGACTGAACCCTGAGGTACTCTGGCTTGTCACTTGTATGGAGCTGGATTTTGAATCGGCTACTTTTACAGTGTGGGTTCTGTCAGTAAGCCAGTTGACAACCCATTGAGTGATGTAGGGATTAATGCCCAGCTTAGTAAGTTTATCTATGATTCCAGAGTGGGGGATTGTATCGAAGGCCTTGGCGAGGTCCAGATAGGCTGTGTGGACCTCCTTACCCTTGTCCACGGCTCTGGAGACTGATTCAAAGAAGTCAATCAGGTTGAGGAGACAAGATCGGCTCTTTATGAAACCAAACTGGGTGGGGTCCAGTGTTTGAAGGTTGCCAATGTCTTTGTTTATAAGTTCCATGATAATGTGTTCCATGGCTTTGCAGATCAGGCTCATCAGACTGATGGGACGATAGTTCTTGGGATCCAAGGTGGATCCCTCCTTGTGGAGTGGGATAACTGTAGCTGTGCGCTACTCATTGGGCACAAAGCCTGAGGTGAGGCTATGATTAAACATGACACTTAGGAGAGGTGCCAGTTCATTTTGTAGTTCATGTAGTACACAGCCCAGGATGTTGTCTGGTCCCATGGATGCTGTATTCTTAGCTTTGGACAGTGTGTTTTTTACCTGTGTGGCCGTGATTACCAGAATCTGGCAATCTTTTGGTATTGAGATGGGCCCTTTAGGGGGTGAGAGGGGGGTGAAGTTGGCACTGAATCAGTCTGCCAGGATATTGGCAATATCCTTGGGATCAGTATATTTAATGCCATTCTGTTGTAGCTCAGAGAGGATCTGAGCATTGCCATTTAGATTCTTGACATAACTATAGGTTCATAGGTTCATACTAGGCTATCTGCCCTAGGGCATTTATAAGCCTAGCCAGAGTGTGTTTGGCTTTTGCCACCCATTTTAAATTAATTTTGCTATGCCCTTTTTCAAGGTTAGTATACTGTGCCTCTGTCTAACAGTGACACAGAAGTGATACCCGGGGTAAACCTACGATCCCCCATCCACTCATCAAGATTCCTCTTGAAGAGAGTCAATGAGGGACTCTGCCTAATCTGGACTGGGATTTTATTCCAGAGTGAAGGGAGCCTCTGGGTTATGAATCTGTCCCTCCAGCATGTCTTATTTATTTCAGTGCTGAGGTTCAAGTCTCTGGAGTGCGTAGCTCGATGAGATTTGGATTTTCTGAGGTGCAGCATGTCCATTAATTCTGGGTTGGACATGGCTTTATACGTCAGGCACAGATCGCCTCTGAGCAGGCGGTATGCCACTGAGTAGAGCTGGAGTTTCTTTAACCAGGCAGCATATGGCATCTGTTTGAGCCCTTTGATCCTCTTGGTGAGGTACTTTTGGGGTCTTTCCAGTTGCTGCAGGTGTCTGGTAAGGTACATCCCAAAAGGGGCATTGTACTCAATTATGGGCCTGATGAGGGATGAGTAAAGAGGCACGATGACCTCCCCTGATCTAGATGTGAATCCCTTCATGATTAGGTGGGCTATATAAAATGTTTTTCTAACCACTTTGGCCACGTGGCTGTCAAATGAGAGATTGCTATCAACTTGGGTCCCCAGGTCCCTAATTACTTCTTCCGTGCTTAATGGATTACCACCTATGTGGTAATTTGTGGGCACTTTGTTTTTGCCAAAGGGGAAGACTATACACTTTTTGGCGTTTAGCTTGAGGCTATGGCTCTGGCACCAGTTGTTTGTTTCTATGAGGCCCTTTTGGAGGATGCTTGTGTCGGCTGGAGAGTCGATTATAGCACCCAGTTTGCAGTCATCTGCGAACTTGGTCAGTCACAGTCCTTCCGTGTTGGTCTGTACCTCCGAGAAATATATATCGAACAGGAGAGGTCCCAGGACTGAGCCTTGTGGGACACCACTTGTAACTGGTTTGGAGTCTGACATGGCTCCAGCAATTTTAACCATGTGGGTTCTGTCCTTGAGCCAGTTTGCAACCCATCTAGTGACATAGGGGTTTATATTTAAGCTGGTGAGCTTATCTATAATGCCCGAGTGGGGTATTGTATCAAAGGCCTTTGCGAGGTATAGAATGCCTTGTGGTCGTAGGTAATACATAGCGTCACTTTCTATTTCTTTAAATTCTCCATTGCTAATTTCTTTTCTACTTTTCCTGTTTGTTTTGTTATTTTTTTGTATTGTAACATTTTCCAGGTCCAGATACCGTTGCCTCTGTTTTGCTTCAAATATCTTTGGTACTGCTTTTTTGGTATTAATTAGTTTTCCTTTCTCCTGTGCAAAGATAATGCACCATATTAAATCTCTTTTTCTTTCCCATGCCCATATTTCTTCTTCAGATGTCTCCTGCGCCTGCTGTTTCTCCTTACTTTGGGGAATCGTTGCTCCATCATGTTGTGATATAACCTGTGTTAGACTTTCTACACTAAATCCTTCACTTTGCAAATATTCCATAAATTTAAAATCTATTTTTTTAACTTCTGCTTTACTAATCTTCTGTTCTACGTTCCCTCTTTGTGATTTTATTTTTTACTCTGAAATTTTCTGTATATGGATGTCTATATTCCATATATGGATGCCTTTGCCTGTACTTCCCTTTGAATATCTTTGGGACTGCCTTTTTTGTATTGATTAATTTGGCTTTCTCCTTTGCCTAAATATTGCACCATATCAGGTCTATATTCTTTCCCATGTCCATATTTCTTTTTTATACCTTTCAATAGTCTCTAGATTTTATTTATTTTTTTGCGCTTCCTCTGTCATTTCCTTTTCCAAACGGCTTATGGTTTTTGGTCTATATAATGTTTCTCATAAATCTGTTGTATTAATGAACACGATTTTTATTTGCAGCTTCTGACAGTTTTTCTTGTGGAAGTATTTTTCTGTCCTTCAATTTCTCTCTTAATCTTTTTGTATGTCTTCTGCCTGGAAATTCTGGGCTTCTTGCATAATAGTAACAATACGTAATTTCTTTCTTATCCTGAATAATCCATTCTATCACCTTTATGGCTCTTTTTTGGCCTATCAGTTTTTATGTTTTTTGTGGAATTCTACTTTCTTCTACAACAGAAGGACCATCCTCCCCCTAGGCCTGGCCTAGCCCTATTGTAGAAATGTTTCCATGTCATGAGGATTCTACACTGTTATGTTTTCCAGTCATGGTACCAATGCACTTACCAGAACTGGGTACTTTTATATCCTGGATCTTGTGCACCCAGCTATCTTTTTTATTTTTTAACATACTACTGTCCATGATATATGACATATAAAATACAGTCTATACATCAGTGTTGTCTTGGTGAGATTCTGTGAAAAACAGGGTCCACCTCTTGAAGGTACTCACCAAGACTTGAGGATGAATTCAGTTTCAGCAATACTACTCTCCTTTGCTTGCTGACTTATCATCTCTCCATTCAGACCCCATGTCTCTCCATTCAGACCCCATCTCTCCATTCAGACCTCTGTCTCCTGGCTCAGTATAGGTGGCTCCATTTACAATGAGCTCTGTACACAAAACCCTGTGCCTCATACATGTGTGGTAAATACCTTAACCGTTATGTCAACCTCCAGTGTCAAGCTGCAAAGTCCTATATCATTTGAGCAGCCTTTCAAACTTTTTAATTTTATCAAATAAACACAGTCCCACCTCTCGTTCTTCTGTCTCATCAGTCCCATGATGCTTCAAAGTAAACAACTTGCCCAGTCACAACATCTCTTGCAGTCACTCCTGTGTTATTACCATCCAAACTGAAATGCATACCTTGCTCTACCATATCTCCTGTCACAGAAGGGCCACTGTAAACTTCATCCCTTCATCTTGTATCTGGGCTTTGCTGAACAATTGCTGCCTCATGCCAGAAATCCCTATAGTCT